>NC_056476.1:13380749-13631221 GCF_008729295.1 Plectropomus leopardus
CCCTGCAGAAAAAGCTGGATCAATTGATTGTCAGCATATGCAGCTGTAGGGATTTGAACGACGCTCGGCGCAATTCAAACATGTGCCACCCTCATGAATATGTTTAACTGATCCATTGGTCTGTGGCTCTATTACTGTGCTAATAGGCCATGTGTGCAAACAAAACTGTAATCAGAGCGCATTCTGTGGACGGACAGTTAATTAATTTACAAATAAAAAGTCATATTATATGCTATAAATAGAAAGTTAGTAAAGGGACTTATTAAAAGAAACATTTAAACATAAAATACAGGCTTCACAGCCTCATGTCTAATGACAAGTGTTCCACCTACTCATCTGGCACTCACTCGTCTGCAGGTGAAGTAGCTGCCAAAATGTAGAAAACAAGTGCACATTAAAATGAAGTTGCACTGTAGGTATGTGGATTAAAAATATATAGTTATTAGGTAACTTTTGGAAATGACTGTGCGCTCTTGATATACAGTATTTGACACATTTATGTTGTTAGATTTATCTTGAAGGAACAATGTGCAATAATGAGGGGGGATTGCTACAAACTAAAACCTTTCATGTTTAGAATTTCTTCAGTGTTCATTGTTAAGGAGGTTTTTACCACGAGCGGAATTGACAGATTACTTAAACTAGTAAAAACACTGAATAAAGCAGTTTTACATTACAAATCTCTACAATACTGTTCGGTACATAGCAAAGGGGCCACTAGCCCAGGACCTGCTAATGTGTGCTCACCTTATTTCTGATCCAGACATTCAAGAGGCTTTTACCATGCAGAGAATTATACACTGAGGTCTCCTCCTCTCCAAAAAACAAACAAACCCAGTGATGTAAACCAGTAAAAACACTGAATAAAGCAGTTCTCCTTCTCTTCAAAACAGTCGGGCTGTGTGATTTAAACCTGTAAAAACAGGGAATAAAGCAGTTTTATGCACAAAAAAAAAAAGAAAATCATTTTTTTTCTGACGCTCTTGTCGCAGAGGGGCTGCTAACAACAGTGGCTGACAAAAACACAAATATCCCTATCTAGAGCCAGTACTTGGTTTGTCCATTCTGGGCTACTGTAAACATGGCGGTGCAACATGGCGATCTCTATGGATGAGGACCTGCTCCCTATGTAGATATAAAGGGCTTATTCTAGGGAAACAAAAACACAACCATTCTTATTTTCACTTGATTATACACAAATGAAAACCTGTATTTTTTAAAAAAATATATATATATTCCATTTCTGCCAATATATCCCCCTAAATTCTACACATTGGTCCTTTAAGTGGCATCAGTGAGAGCACACTTCTATCATGAGTAGCCGAAGTGAGAATACAACAGCTGAATTTGGAAAAATAACTAAAATTATGCTCTATCCATTGAGTTATACTCAGGATTTATTGATGCTAATTGACTTTCTAGAAGTGAAGAGAAATCTGCAGTGAGTCAGAGTAGTATCTTTAGCACACATTGTGAGACAATGGGCCCCTGGGCACAGATATGCAGAAGACCGCGCACACAAACTTTGTAGTAGTTTTGCTTTTTTTGTTGTTTTTGTTGTTGTTATGCATCTTTTTGGTCATTTTATACCTCTATAGTCAATTTGTGTCACTTTTAGGTCATGGTGTTTCTCTGTGAGATAATTATGTGTCTTTTTTGGTTGTGTCTCTTACTTTGTTTTGCCCCTTTTTGTTGATATGTTTTGTCTCCTTGTAGTGCCTTTGTATCTCTTTGTGTTTTTTTGCAGCTGAAGGCCGGTGGGGCCCTCTGACACGTTGGGCCCCTGGGCCTGTGCCCGGGAGACCCATTTAGTAATCCATCCACATTGTGTCTTGTCTGAGACTAAAACCAATCTTGCAGCCAGAAAGAGTGTCTGTGTATTGACAAGATGTTACAAACATGTCACACCTTCTTGCAGTCTGAAAGATCAGGAGAATGTTTTTGTCTATTTCATTTGGCTTTTCTATCGCTACGTCCCTGGTGAGTTTGTGTGTTAGCCGGGTGACTCTCAGCTTGGTGTGGTCGACATGACTCGGTTTAATATTGGCAACAAAGCACTGTTCTCATGCCAATGAAAAGGGCAAGTTCTTTGAATGGAGTGGCAGCTGTATTCTGGGCATCACACCACCTCTACCTGAGACTGTTATCAACGAGAGCACATGTGGGAGGAAGGAGAGGAGAGAGACTTCCAGACAGTCTGGTAGACAACATGTAAACAGCATTTAGTGTAAAGACAGATCAGCTGTTCGCAGACTGATTGTTTCTTTCAGCTGCTGTCGGGAACCACACAGAGATATGAAGTACAGTGTACCCCAAGACAGCGTCTGGGCATAACTGCAGGTGCTTTAATTAGAAAGTAAATAATGAAACAGAATGGACGAGTGAGCCTAAAGCAGGAAAAAAGGACTGGTGGCCAGACTGAGGGGGGAAGAAATGTTTCTTAATCATAGCTTTGTGCCTTGAAGCATGGTAAGTTTTAATGAATGATTGAAAACTAATCATAAATGGTGGTACATTAATACTGCAGGATGCCAGATGACCTTTTCCTTTGAACTGAGTGAAAAATGACATTATGGCAAAAAATTTTGATGCCGTTTTTTTTTTTTTTCTCTTATTACGTGTTTTCCCCTCCTACAAAGCCAATCCCTTAAGAGATTTCAATTAAATAGTCCTGCCGAGTTCTTCACTTACTTTCCTTAATCTCCCTCTTGGCTTGTGGCAAAGTGTGATTTTATTTTTTCCCCCAATGTCATTTCCAATTTAATAGAAGTGCATTTGTGTTCGCCTATGTTATGAATTAAAATGGAGTTCTTTATGGGTTGAGGTGCATGCTGCCATGGTTGAGCACCCCCTTCATTCAAACTCTCTCTACCTTGAAGGTGAATAGTCCAGTTCTTATGTGAACTCCATAAATTGAGTTGTAAGAGTTCTCCTTTTGGTGTTGTTGAAGGTAAGGCTCCAGACTTGCCCTTGAGAAGGTGTTTGCTCCAGGTGAATTATAGATGCACACAGTCTGGAGAAGTCAGTTCACTCAGAGGGTCATATTTTCTCTGGAGACATTAGACTCTCTGTGATGAGTGTTATCTCCATTAGGAGAGACAATGTCACGGCCATTTATGTGATTCATTATACAAAAATCCAAATTAAACCCCAGCAATTTGATGCAACTGCTCTGGTAATGCCATAAACAAAATAACACAATCATCCCTCATACATTTCATGACTCAAATATGACTCATGACAGCTGACAGATCAGAAATCTTTTAGATTTTTTCTCAGCGAGGCCTTGTGGTTCTGGGCTTCAGATTCACAGATATTAGAGGCTCTAATGAGGACAGCCCAGAGATCTGTGGACCGTGCAACTCATCCGCTCACTTCTGCGAAACATGAAAAGACAAGCTGAGAACCGCCTACAACCCATCCCCAAATAAATGATGAAGCTTTTTGTGACTGCAAAACTTTTTCTTTTTTGGAGCGACCCGACATTCCCTGGGAGACAAGGCAATCTTTCAGATCAAAACTAAAAGACGTTTTGTTCGCGCTGCCCCTAAAATTATTCCCAGCTGACACACAGCTTGTTAGTTCCCCCCAGAAGCCGTCGCAGGGACATTTGGCATGAGCAGAGACACAGACAGTTACGTAAAAGCTAATGAGTGCCTGGCATTGGACTGACAGAGCCCATGGGTGTTCTCGGCTGACTGTCTTCGTATGCATAAATGCGCATGTGCATCATTATTGTCCTAAATTAGTACATGCATCTGTCAGTCTTCAGGCCTGTGCTGATGGCTTGTCACTCATGGTTGGTTAAACAAAGCTGGTCAGTCAGTGTGGGCCTTCTAGTTGCATTCAACCTTGCTTTCAGCTACATTAGCCTATGGCTAACAAGTTGCCACCCTCTGCTGTTTACATACAATGCCACTGACACAAGTCAATCAATCTTTGTTGTCATATTAGAAGATTGTTGACATGCTAATTGATCATTTGCCAAGCCCATACGCCATAGTTTCTGTTGCTGCACCTATCAAGCTTTCCAAATTGAGCACTGCATGTGCAGTTTACAGTAGTAATGGTGGCAGATTTGCCACTCAGAATTTATGGTTATTTAAAACAATGCAAGGCCGTAGCCATGGAGTCAACATTGGGCTGGGGGCAAAACTGCCAGAAGGTAAAAAAATAATCTAAATTTAAAAACTTCTTTCCTTTTTACTACATTATTTATCACATGAAAGTACATCAATGCAGTCTACTATATACACATGCAAGACATGAAAGTTACTGGGAGATTTTTTTTGTTATCTGTAACTATACTAATATCTAGACTGCTGACTAACGTGAGGTGGTTGAAAACTCGGTCTCTGGCCTATTTTATATTGTCTCCAGCTGAGTTGTACAGGATGGGAACCCAGTAAATAAAGGATTTATACACATTTGATGACTACATAGTAAATGACAGCATATGCTAATTTAGCTATGCAAATAAGACTATGGACCTTATTTAGATGATGTAAAGCGAATGGTCCAAAGTGCATGGTGCAAGTTTATTTAGGTTGTCTCCAACTTACTTTTGCTAATTAAACAGAGCATAGTATGGGGGTAAAGTAAGGCGTAGGGTTAAAGGAATTATATTCAGCCCCTTAAGTAATCATAAGTCTGTTTTTCGGGTAACATGAATTCAGCAACAGTGCCATCTTCCATTCCCAGTAAAGCCAGGTGCACCCCTATTTACATGGCAGGTTCAGCAAATTGGTGAAGCGAGCAGTTTTCTGCTGATAGTATTGCAGTAAGAGTAGTAATGTGGCTGCAGCAAATATTGTGGGACATTTAAGCACAAAACTAAAAATGTAGTTGTAACTTGAGAGAGGAAACTGAATTAAACTTTTAGCCTCTTAAATAATCAAGTAAGTTACGCTGCTCCTAAAAGTGCACATCCTCTCTCTTGAAGGGGAGTTGGACAGCAGCTCTGCTCTGCTCTTTGCTGTGCAAAGAATGTAATTAATGTTTCCCTCAATTATGCATAATTTTCCCCACTGACAACCCATCCACACATACCATTGTGTGTAACAAGCAGAGTGTAAGCGTGTTGTGAACCTGCATATGTAGGCGCATCTTACAATCTGAATGATGCGTCCTTTAAATCGCAGCAGAGTAATCCACTAGTTTATGTTGGTCAATGGTGCATCACCTATAGAAACACAAAATAAGTTACATGAACAAAAAAACACGAGTTAGATTTACTTTCTTGTTATTTTAAAACAGTATGTTGAATCCGGGACCGCAAGGCAGCGCCACTTACGTTACTCTAAACTCTAATACAGCATTTACCAGCATCTGAAACCAGAATCAGCTCTTACACAGTGGATGTGGCAGCCCTGAGCAAAGCTTTTTCTAAATGTAACTTGTAACTTTGCATACAGTAATAATGTAGTACATGATATGCTAACCTTGGCCTTAGGGGTAATGCAAGGCTACTACTGTAGATTATTGACCAGGCCTTCCTAAGCAGACAAATGCATAGTTTAATCCTTTTTGTTTTTGTTTTTTTAGGCTTTGGGGAGTTGATTTAAAGGACTAGAATGGCTCTTTATATAGCCCTTTCCACACTGCTTTAGCATTTGAAGAAATCCAAAGCTTGTCAGGCTGGTTTTGCCTAGTTACCGTTGCTAAGCTATGATTGGACAATCACTGTTAATGGCTAAAAAGTTTATCAAGTCAATCACAAACTTTATACAAGGAACAGAGCCTTGCTTAATCTGTGACGTAAAATTGAGTCAGTTGCTTTTAGAGAGAAAGAGACACGATGACTTTGTGATTCTCCAGCAAAAATCAGCAAGGGCATTTTAAACGGAAAACAGATTGAAGTAATAATACTCCCTCATCCTGCTGCATAATTGCAGGGAAGCAGTTTAGAGGAAAAGAGCAGCATTTGAATTTCACTCTGGGAAGATTCGAAGCAGTAAGTTGTATCCTTGAGGAGAGTTGTTTTCCGGTGTCAGCATCTTTGGTGGCCAGACGATTTTAGAGCCCCGCAATGTATCTGCCACAAAATGTGATTTTGTTTTGGCTACATTTGTTTTGCAAGCATTTCATGTTTTTCTGGCAATTCTCCTGCTAAGTTGCATAGATTTGTCATGAGAGATATTAGCCTGTCACAACCCAGGCATATATTTTGTGGAAAGATTAACATCCCCCCCCAACTCAGACTACACTAAGTGCGTTATATTTTCTTCCCTTGCTCAGAGCCAAGAGCCGAAAGTCTTCAGCAGAATATTTCTGTCAATACATAGATCATGTACTGACTCACTCTGTTTCATTCCTCCTCAGACTTCTTACTATGTGTTTTCTTCCTCTGCTACAACTGCTTCTATTAGTTGAGTCTCTGTGGAATAAATTGCGGATTTGAACCTGTGGTTTTAGTGGAAAGAACAAACTAGTTCTGATATTGCACAGATAAAACAAGATAGACTTGATTCACAACCTTATTAAAAAATCACATCCAACTTGGCTAGAGTGTTCTGACAAGCATATATCACAGATGGCAAACTCTGTTGGGTGATTTTTTTCAGAAGTAAAAACGTAGGAGGGAAATAAAATGAACTTGCGATGAGATACAGAAATAACAGGAAAAAGGAATTTAGAAAGAATTGATGCATGGAGAAATGAGCAGGGAGGAGGATGTGGAGCAAAGATAGGTTGCAAAAGATCAAGATGTTGCATTGAAACTGCGGGAGCTTAGTGTAGACACAGCAGGAGGCCGTTGGAGGGAAAATCATGTCAGGGAATATCACGCTGTCACAAATCACATCGCCAACGCCCAGCTGAGATTGATCCGCCAACCTTCTGCTACCCAGTCTTTACACGCCCTTATTTTATACCTCCTCACGATGCAGCTAAGACATTTCTCTGCAAGGAAGCGCTGCGTCGTCATGAGCAGGTGACTGTGGCACCAGTATGGGATCGCGGGGTCGAGGCTGTGACTGGAAGTGGTAGAAGAGGATTAGTGGCCCAGCGGAGGGAGAGACCAGCCTCCCTGCAGTGGAGAACCAGCTGGTCAGCAGGCTGGCCAGCCCAGCTCCATCTGTCGGTCACCTGCTCGACCCACTGGGAGCCCTGGTAAATCTCTCTGCCTCCCATAGCTCCTAGAGATTGTCATTTAGTTTTGTTGTACCTGACTTCATCTATGATGGAGGTCTTTGGAAGTAGCAACAAAATAAATCTGCAGTTTGATTTCTTATTCTATGTAAGCCTATAAATTGTTTGTGATATTTCTAAACCCCTGCGTGTGGAAGGGTTGAGGTCGAGAACAAGCAGTTGTGAATGTTATTTTTTATCTTTTCTTTGCGATAGATTAAAAGTACCTGAAACCCTGTTTTCAAGGCCAAAGAAAAGTCACTTTGTGCTGGGATGAACTCCATTTTAACCTCAACCTTGCTTGACCTTATCACTTGAAAGGGTTAGTTTAATGGACAAAAAGTTTATTCCCATAACTGTAAATAGCAATTTTAAAATTATATTACAGTCTTGGCAGGATGGGCACAATATGGTGCATTGTTGGACTTAAGGAAGCCATAAGTCAAGCAATTCCAATGAGGTATGAATACTGAACAATAACATAAATCAACAAAATGTTCTAACAACTCAAACCACTGAAGCTGACATAAACAGCCCATTCATAACTTTGGATATCTGCTCTATCTGCTAAGGGAGATTATGTGTTAAAATCAAAAGCTCCTGATCAGCTCCTGAATAGATTGTGTAGTGAGATTTCTTTCCTGACAACTACCATATTTTGAGCCTGGATGAACCTTGGGCTGGGTATTGCCGCTTGATATCTTTAAGTCATCTATAGAAATAACTAAGTACCCTATCAAAACATCAAACTTCAGACGCTACATGCATTCGGTCTTTTTTGCGGTGGCAGTCTGTCCTGACTTCTTGCCAGATCAGCATACTTTCTGTTGCTGCCATCTCCAGAGCTGCTCTCCTCCCAGCGAGGGGTCAGTTTACCCAGTTAGCATGAACTAACACAGCAGCAGCTAACATCCAACATGAGCTGTTAAACAGTTCCTACAAACTCTCTGTTGCTGCCATCTCCAGAGTTGCTCTCCGGCTGGCAAACTTTACCCTGCACTTTTGGCTTAAGAGCGTGAAGCCAAAAGACACCTTTGTTGTACGCTTGAAATGCCACTGAATGGCATCAGATGAGAACGTGTCTACCTGATACATGCATGGGGGGTGCCACACAGAGCCTGTTGTTTGTATGTGAAACATGGCAGGATGGTGTCAGGTTTAGGCCGGTAACAATGTAATTTAAGGAGCACGAGGGTGCCTATAGGGCGGTGTGAGGGTCTGGTGATCGCTTGCCATTTGAAATGTGATGGGGTTTTTTTCTACACCTTACCACGTGCCTACTTCCCCTAAACCTAACCATTTGTACCAGCATTATTTATGTACTGGCATGAGTTACCATGTGCTGTTTTTGCCTAAACATAACCACATGCAGCATCATCCAACCGTGTGCATTTGTTGACATCATGGTAGCCGCATCCTGGAACACAGGGATCAGACACAGAAGAAAAATGTAATATTTAGAAGTTGAAGTTCAGTGCAAAGCTGCAATGTGTGATGATTTGGGATGAGAACATTTTGGATTAAGAACCCTTAAGGTTCAAATAGAATGCCTAACTGCTGTTAAATGAGTGCATGCTTAGCAATGAACGGTTTCAGACCAAAAGAGTAGGCTATAGTTAGTGATGTAAATTGATATTCAAAAAGACAGGCTTTGTTATAATCCTTTCCATACTGTATTTAATGTTCAATTCAAACCAGTTGTTTTTGGAATCCTTGAGGACTTCCCAGGAAATGTTATTTTCCCAAGCCTTCAATCACCCCAGTTCTGTCACAGCTTCTGTTTCACATCTCATCCATAACCCAAGTCAGGTAGCAAAAAACAAAAGATGTTTTTTTTTCTCCTCCCTTCCTATTTGAAACAATGCTGCATTTTGTTTATACTGCTGAATCCATCTGACAGCTGTTGTGGGTTCCTGTCAAAAAGTGTTGTTTCTTTTCTTTTTTTTCATTTCCCAGTCTCAGTCACACTAACAAGGAGTGAATAAACAGAAGGTAGAGTAGAAAAAGCTCTGGAAATGCTTCTGCCCAGGAGAGTCAGCAGAATCCGGGTTAAACTTTATGACATGATCTTCTGAATTGTTCTCTCCTTCATCTGATATACATGCACAAGTGTCGAGGAAAAAATTATACAGCGTGCTGAGAGTTGGAGGAGCAGTTTTCGATAATGGCTCAGTTTCGCTCATGTTACCGCCTTTGTGCTCAACACTGAAAGCTGCTGTCTCTCCCCAACAATAACAGATGTCAAAATCATGTTCTCCTAAAAGTTTATAACTGCTTTGTGCTTATTGCAGCCATCTTAGTGGAGAGCCAATTGTGTTTGATTGACTGTGACTGTGATTGGCAGAAACTTGGCGCTATTGTTTGGCCACTCATGTTATCACATTTGAGAAGCCCGGCTAGCCTGCGGCAGTAAAAGCAAGAGGGGGATATTGGCTCCTGAGTAGCTGGCATCGAGCCTCTTTCAGACAGGCAATTCCAGGGGAGCAATTGTCTGGTTTAATTGCTCCAAAAAAGAAAGACGGAGAGGCGGTGAAACTAACAAGCTGTCTACAGAATCAGTAATTTACAGGCTCTGTGATAAAAACAGTTTTCTATTTTTCTATTTCTCTCTCTCTCTCCCCCTCTCTCTCTCTGTCGCTGTTCCAGTTATTGTAAAATATTCACAGGGTGGGTTATTGGGCTGGTATAATTTGCAGTTGTGATTTGCACAGTGGGGCAGACACACACTGATTTCACTAACTCTCAGACTGATTTGATGGGCCAGAAACTGTCTACCGCCTCATCACCTGGCCCATTTTTAAAGTAGAAAGCACTCAAAAAGCGCAACCCTCTTCCAAGTCTGCACTATCCTTCAAATTTGTTATTTCAAGAAATGTTTTAAAATTCATCTGGATCTGCATCAAACAGACACACAGATGCTAGATTGTTTTTCCCCTCTTTGATTTAGTGTAGTATTTTAGCCTCCATCTCGTGATGTTGAGAAGTCACTTAAAACATTTGAGATCTTATCCAACTAATTTGTTCCCAGGCCCATTTCTTTATTTCCACTACAATTAATTTTAATCTCTTACCTACACTAAACAAAGATTCAGACCCTTTTTTGCATCCCTTTTTCATAGGTTTAAGTTGAAGATCAAGCACTTCATATTAGGGCTGGGCAGTTAATGGAAAATCAATCTAAACCGACATTCAGAACCTCTCACCGACGTACTCTTGCCCATTTTAGTTTTTTAAAAATTATGTTAATCCTTTCCCCATTGGGATTGCCAACTCTGACGCATCTGGCGTGAGTCTCACGTTTTTGGGTTCTGCTGCGCTCTCATGACAGTGTTAAACAATCATGTAATGCAGTGAACGACTTTGACTCTAGAATACAGCCAAGTATTTAAAAACTAAGTTCTATGTGCTTTCAGAGCGAGTCATTATCCCGAATCACTCCCAGGTGAAAGTCCAGGTTTTGTTGGACCCATCCATCTCCCCTCCTGCCCATCGTACAGGGATTTTCCAGCTGACACGACCAACAGTGTGTGTACTGTCGCAACAGATGCTGTCTGATTTACCGATAGAGTATCATTCTGCTGTGAAAGGTGGCTTCTAGTGTTGGTGTCTGACGTGAAAATCACAGACGAAGCAGCAATATTTGATGAGTTGGGAATGAAAACAGCATAGTTCTATGCCCATACCAAATATCTTAAAGAGTTATTCTAAAAGACAACAGAATCATGTTTTACTGCTAAAGTCAAAAAGCATCCACTGCACACTGTGACGGTCTGACTTTTCAGGGTAATTTTCTGCTAAGACTTACCTGGATTTGAGCAGCATATAGAGGCAGAAAAACAGCAGGCACCAGAGCGTCGGCCAAATGAAACACGAGCCTTTGATCTTACCACAGATATACCCTTCCCAGTATTGTTGTCACAAAATAGATTCACTTTTACACAAAAAATATTGATTGTTTTTCACTGAATAAATGACCTATGAAATCTGATTTGGAATCTCAGTGGTGAATACAAAGGAATACAGAAATAGAGGGGAAAATGGGTTAAGAGCAAAATGTGTAGTGTACTAAAATCAATGTGCCACAGGCATAAATACACCCGAAATATTGAATAGTCACGTCAGGGCAAATTCATGCACACACGTGAAACCGAGCAGAGGGGAATGTACATTAAGAAGCAGAGGCACATTCACAAAACAAAGTGTGTAGGATATATGTGTGTGTGTGTGTGTGTGTGAGGTGTGTGTGTGTGTGTGTGAGGTTGTGGACCATGGCCTATTCCTCTCCCCTCTGCAGCAGCCTCCATCCATATTCATTACATCCCACAGCGATAGCGAAGGAAAGGAGGGAGGGCAAGAAAGGAGCAGAAGGAATGAGAATTTCAGTGTGTACAAGTTAAAAGGAACGGAATAAGGAACACAGCTGTGTGTGTGTGTTTGTGTGTGTGTGTGTGTGCGCGAGCATATTTGTCATTAGGATATATTTTCCTCTGATCCCGGACAGTCTGAGGTTTGCAAACGTGAATCAGAGTGTAAACCAGACACCATAAACAAGACAACTAACGACTCTGCTGTTATTATCAATCTTTCAAACACACCATTTGCAGTGCACATGAGTTCGACTTTGTGGACTCAGCAACAATATGCAGGGTGATTTAACAAGGATAAGGGGACATTTTGTGGTTCATAACCATTAGCTTTGCAATTAAATTCAAATGGATGTTAAAGTTGATAAAAATACGCACAGAATGCATGAAGGCAGGGTCCAATTATCTATCAGTGGAAGAGCCTCAGACTTTCTGTTATCTAATCTTTCACATTTCCTGTCTGACAAAAATCACCGATCAATAAAATCTCAATTATTGTAATGTTTTCGAGAGTAAGATTGTCATTATAAAAGGAGTGTAATAAAACAAGCGCATACAACAACCCATTACCAGAAGAAATGTTGACATTGTACATCTCTGCAAACTACAGATACATTTGCACATAATAATATAGCATATACATTGAAACTTTATGTTTCAACAATGTGGTTAACGTGTGTTTAGGTTTAAGCACAAAACACTCGTTTATGGTCAGGAAAAGAGTAACTCTTGGCTAAAAATACCCCATTTCGGGAGCACAATCCCAACAAAGCAGCTGTTTGTGACACTATCAACACTAAAGGATTGCTAGTCGCTGGAAAAACACTAGTTGCTACAAAACACCCACTATTAGAGTCCAAAAAGACGATGGAAACGCAGTAAGGGCTCGCTAAAACACAACAGTCTGCATTACTCTCAGGAAGGTGACATGCCATCCACCAACCTGACAAAGTCAGCTCATATATTACATCGCTTCAGAAACGTTGAAGTAATATGTGTGAAATGTGAAAATAACGTATTTTTGGTTGAAGAAACATATAATGTCAAAATTTTCACCTGCCAAGTGAGCTGCATACAAATGGAGAAAATAATCATGACTTTTATCTTCAGCAAGGTGTATGGGCGTAAAGTTATCGACATTGAGAGTGAAGACGTTTATAACGAATAAGGACTGGCTTACTTACTACTTCAGACGACTGTGTAAGGTGTAAGACCAGGTTTTAGGGTCAAGTGGCCATTCAGACTAATTTACAGGAAAAAAAGCGCAAATTAGCTTCAGCCATGTACAAGCATGCAATGCCACTTTTTGCCAGTTGGCATAAACAGTTAAACGGCGGTCCTTTGGCTCGTGATCAATCTTCTCACTAAACCTTGGGCAAGCTTGTGAATCTATTTGGAAGTTATGTGCCTTTTTACAAGAGCAAACTCCCATTGGAAAAAAAGAGCAAAACACATGAACACACATTTACACACATTTACACACACACACACATACTTGACTTTAAAGCCAAATATCAACCTCCTAAATAAGGCTAAGGCTCTAAGGCTTATATTACAAAACACTGCGCTGCAGTTTATAGTATTACAAGGGAGGATTTTAGAACTCTGAAATATTGTTCCAACAATTTAATCATTTGTTGCAGTGATTGTAAGCTAAACAGTAGAAAATAGTTCAAAGTTGCGAAGTAGTTAACAAGGAATACGTGCTTGCATTTGTTTGCTCGGCGAGCACGGCACCCTGCCAGATGATGTTGCAGCAGTTGAACTGGATTCAAAAGTTTTGCTGGACGATCCTTCATTTTATTTGTAATTTGAATGAATAAGAGTGTCTGTCCAAAACTGCACACATTTATTTGTCCATTTAAATGACATCCTTCCCCTCTGTATTATGACACTGTTGCCTTGTTATGTGATCAGACTCACTGTATGGACCGGTGTGTGGCATGTGAAACTGTGAAACAAGATCTCTCACCTGCTTGCCCACCTCCTTCTTCTTCAGATGCTTTTCACACATATCTGTCACACACATCTGTCAAAATCTCACCATCCTATTTTCCCATCTCCATTTATTTAATCTCCAACACATCTGATAAACTCGCTTGTCCCTCTTTACCCTTATTCAACTTTGTATTTCTTCAGAAGATCTGAGCACCGTAAAAGGAAGTTTGTCATTATCTCAGTTTGATCTCTTTGAATCCCGATCTTTATAGTGAGACAGGCTTGAAGTCAGTCTGGCATTGATTGGTCAAACAGTATCGCATGTGCTAATGTCCCTTGTCATTCAATGTCGAGTACAACAGTTCTTTCATGTCTGACTTCAACATTTATGGAAATTATACGATTCATAGCTTTATAGCAGGCAATTAGCACACACGGACACGCAGACTCGCAGAGACTATCCATGTGATCCCTGTGGACCACTTGATGGGGTGTATAATGTGTTTTCATGTTCAAAGCATTTTACAGTAGAATTTCTTAAGGGGTTTTAAAGCACACCCGACTGTTTGATCATCCACTTGACACTCTGTGGAGCTGTACTGAGCTCGAGGAGCCCACACATCCTCTATCGAGCCCTGGACAGCAGAGACTCAAGAGTCATGCTGTGGAAGGACAGAGGTTAGTGAACTTTTTTTTTTTTTAAACAAAAGGCAAAAAGAAATTGAACGCTAGTTCTGGAACAAAAATTATGTGGTCTTATGTTGCTCTTATAATCTAAATCAGAGGTTCAGGAGGATACTTGAGGCTGCATTTAAAATGACTCTTGGATGGCAGTACGCCCATTTTTAGAATTCACACTTTATTCCTGTGGTCAAAGACATTCTCAAAATATTAGCAAACATGAATAATTCTCTCAAATCCAAACACTAGAGTGCTAAAACTCATTTTTGATGTCATCAAGTCTAAACTCCAGCTTCTCCACAGACATTGAATTGGGAAAGATGTTATAGATCAGGCTGTTCTCATGCACTGTTATAGTCTTTTGGAAAGCAGTGCACAAAAATTTATACTTATTCCACATAATCATGAGCCAGTAATTTGTGTTTAGCCCACATATTTTGGAAGGCTGTGATCAACAATGCGCTGACAGGAGTAAAGAAGGAAGAGGTCCTTAGCAGTCCAATACAGGACTTACCCCCAGGAGATCAGTGTTTGTGTCCTGTGTGAACTTTGAGTGAGACATTTTAGGGTATGTCATCACCTTGTTTCTTTTCCTAAATCTTACCACTGTAGTTTTACTTGTCTAAACCCATACAACTTAACATTAATTACGTAACTTAACGTTGAATATGTATCGACATTTGTAGGGCACTAATTTTCACAGGATATTATACAAACCGTTGTATCATTGTTTAGATGGCACTGAGAGCAACCAGGGGAGTGTTCTGAGTATTTAGGTAGATTTTCTATTTCTCAAAAGAAATACAGCTACATTAGGAATAAAAAAACGAAAACAAACCTTCAGGCTCCCAGTCATTGTCAGTGGGGCAGCTCCAGATATTATACTGGATGACATCACAAGTTCAAGACTTACTTCTCTGGTTTCAAGCTTTGAGAGAGAGTAGCTCATGTTCACAAATATTGATCCAACTTTCTCAGGCCATGAAAATAACATTTTGGAATATATGTTGTTCCCCCTTTAAAGTCTTTTCTAATGCTTCTCATAATTACTTTTAAAAAAGCATGAAGAAAAGCATCATGAAAAAAAACACTACAACATACTATAATGTTATTTACATTAGATGTAATAACATTTTGAGTTTTATCAGCACTTTTATCAACCCTTGCAATGCGGAATCTGTGATGGGTGTATAAATAGTTATGGCCAAAACACTGACGCGGCATTACACGACACGTCTGCCACAGCATGCCTGCAGTAGAGCTGAAGCTGCTAAACTAACCCTCCAACAGGTAAAAACTACATAGAACTTTCTAAAAAAAAAAAGAAAAAAGAAAAACAAAGAAGAACAATTTGCTTGTAAATGATTAAAAGAACACCTCATAGTACCAGAGGCAATGCAAAGAAGCAGAGATACCTTGTGGGTGATTTTACATTTCACATTAAAATAAATGAATCAAATCAATGTGTCCTGTTGTTAAAACGCTCCAGTTAATTAATTCAGTTCGAGCTAACATAGTCTGTGCTTCCCAACCCTGCATAAACAACTGCATTATCACTTGGCAAAACTCAATACACACACAGTGAAGCTGGCAGCTACCACAGGCTGAAAAGACGGAGTGTGTGTAGCAGGTAAAAAAAACTCACCGCCCAGCCTCATGACACATCATGTCCGTGCTCCATGTACTTCGGCCATTACTGAATGTTCGAAATCAGAGTGTGAACTTATCACATAAAATCATGTGTGTAAAACTACTGGAGGTATTTGTTGAGCAGTTTTAAACCAACTTGTATGAAATAAAATACCAGGGGCCCAAAATAATGAGTGTATGCACCGATTCAGGGGGTGCCTTTATGATACGTACCCTTTAGCATTTGTATGTGAGAAACAGCTGTCTCCTAGGTGAAACACATTGTAACACGTGGTTAAAGTTGTCAGACTGTCACAGTTGGGTGTAGGGAACTAAACTACTTGGTTAGGTTGAGAAAAAAACAATATTTTGTGTTAAAATAAGGATGTAACATGACATAAATCACAGATGGACATAAGTTTTGCAACATTTTGCTAAAATCTCACCTCTGGTCTCACATGAGATATGAACAGTGAGGTTTGGGGTTTAAATGTTTATTTAACTCTCCTGCCCTCTGCAGACTGTCTTGCTCTTTGTTCTACATCAGTTACTGACCGTCAAATACTGCTATGATTAGTTTTACACTGAAGTGACTTTAAAGCCCAATGCATTTTATAGAAAGGTCATACGGTATCGTATGTGTTGGTTTGACATGCTTTGGGCCTAACACCACCTGAAATAAGAATTCCAGTATGTTATTTCCATGGCCTAGAAACAACACGTTCTTACTCTGAACCTGCAGCGCCGCGCGGTCAGCTTCAACCTATGAAGTTTTAGGTATACCTGTGCATAAGCCGTTTACGCTCCGGGATGCTGTTACAATTATGTCAACAAATGCACATGGTGGGATGATATATCCCATTACCATGACGTCAACAAATGCACCTGTAGTGGAAGGAACCAACATGATCTCTTTGTTCACAAAACAGCACGGACTATCACAATGGTCTTTGCCTAAATCCAGCCATCTGTACATCATTCATTCATTCATTCCCTTAAATCTGGCTATCTGTTAACAGTCGGCACTTGAAAAAAATGCAAAAAAATGTCCTAAAAATGCTTTAAAAAGATTTTCCTTTCTATATTTATGATTCATCATACACTATATATTTTGAGAGGTTACCAAGAAAAGAGTTGTTGGAAGCGGATTAAGTAGTTCTTGAATAATTATGACTTAATGGCTGTGAGCCATTCAAATTAGTTCCTAGATATCCATGAATCTGCCTTTTTCCTGCATTTATCTTTACATAAGATTATGAATTGAATATTTTTGAGTTTAAGCATATTGGTTGAAACAAATCTAATTTGAAGACGTACCCTTTCACACAGTGAAACTGTGATGGGCCTTTGTTGTTTTATAAATTGAATAGTACATTTAATAATTATAAAAAGAAAAAAAGACAGATTAACAACAAAATAAGTTAGCTACAGTCCTCGTTAACCCCTTATTATGTGCGTATGACAATTTTTGTATTTTCTCAGGTGCAGCAGTGCTTTATACCGAGTAACCACCAGAAATGCATCATTACACCAAAGCATCAAACCAATGTGAGGGAGAAAGTAAAGCCAACACAGACACTATCTAATTAGTGTATTTATGTAGCTGACACTTCAAGTCGAATGTCTTCAATCACTTTCGGATGGAGAATCCAATTCATGTACAGTGTGTTCTCTGCCCACACTAGCTATTAGCTCCCTCCGCTTGCCTAATTACTGTCATTCATCCTTTATCAATGAGAAGTGGTGGGAAGCAGCTGCTACCGGGCGGCTGTGTTTTCATATGCATGCAAATATACATGTGCACGCACACACACTCACACACACCACAGAAAAATGTCGCTCAGTTAGAAAAACATGATGAAGAAATTTTTTGCATATTTTACCTTTCTAAGTGATCTTCTGCCAATAGTGTTCTTGTGTATTTGATATTCCTAAGCTTCCTCCTGGATCACATAGTGTAGCACGCTCAGCCTGTGTGTGTGTGTGTGTGTGTGTGTGTGTTAGTGTGTGTGTGTGCGTGTGTGTGTGTGTGTGTGTGTGTGTGTGTGTGTGTGTGAGTGAGTGAGAGAGAGAGAGAGATTGGGGGGCGGGGGGAATGTGATGTGCAGGAATCTATTTAAGGCTGTCTCTCTGACACCGAGGTGATGGCATATTTTATTAGCTCGTGCTCAGGGACCGGCGAGAATCTCACCTGAGAACTCGACTGTGACATTGTGGATCCTGAACTCCTTTGTTCCTTCTCATCTGTCTTCCAATCCTGTTTCAGCTTCTTCAAATCATCCTCCCTGCATCTCTCCCCGCCCACCCTTTCCACACCTTAATCCCTCTGTCATTCTTACTTCAGTCCTCTCCCGCCTCAATCCTCCGATCCCTCACTCTGCTCGGGCCCTCTCGTTGCCGTTCCAACAACAGGTGCCTGTTATCGGTAAAATAACCCCGCCTTGACTCGCCTCTTCTCACAAAACAGCCTCCTCTCATGACAACTGGCTAATTAGGTGTCACCGTGGAAAATGAAAGGTAAACGGACAGTAGATACTGTAAAGCCATAAAGCTGTCAACTGTCTCACTTTTGGTGAGAGAGGAGGAGGATTGGAAGAAAGGAAGATGAGGTAGATTAGGTGTGCAGGTCGGTAAGAGTGAAGAGCACCGGAAGGACGATGAACAGATGAAGGGATTGGGAGGAATTAGGAGGCAGCCGGATTGAAAGCTAGATAAATGCAGGAGAAAACGAGAAGATGGGACAAGAATAGATATGCGCTTAGAGACGTGTGAGGGGAAAGGGTGAGAAAGTGATGCCAGAGGCAAAGGCCACTGCCGGCGTTCCCTGTGGCCACTAATAAAATGCTCCAGTCAGACCTCTTGTGTATATACACTTGCATGGGAAAACACACACGTAAACACACACACACAAAGGGCAGTTGGACTTCCTGATCGATTGAGCCATGCCCTGCTCTGACGTCTCAGCAGGCCTCAAGATGAATGAGCTGACCTACGAAGGGAAGAGAAAGAAGAGAAAAGAGGACAAAACAAACCTTTGGCTTTTAAATCTCAGAGATTTGTGTCATGTTAGTTACAGGATGGGAGGGTTCAGTGTGTTGATCAACACTTGCGCCTACTTTTGTTCTGTTCTTGTGTGTGTGTTTGTGTGTGTGTGTGTGTGTGTGTGTGTGTCCTTGTCTCCTAGAGATGAAGTTTGTATACAACAGCAATTAGAGTAAGAAACTTTTAGAGCTCAATCAAAAGTAATATAAGAGAGCACCACAGCTGACCTGATGTTTAATTCACGATGAAATCACGGCTAAACTCAACTCCGTCATGTATTCATCACACATTAACTCAAACACTCGATGTGTCTTAATGCTGTAAAATTTTCTTGTTATATGCTATGCTATATGTGCTATTATTGTTGATTTTTTGTAGTTATACAGCAAATGTGTACTTGCTTGTTATTGTGTTTTTACAGTTAATTTTCTCAGAAGAGATGTTATTCTCTGTTTCCTGCCGAGGGACAGATGTAAGTTAGTTAACAGCTTTCTCTGGTACAGCTAAGAAGCTGTGAGGGGTCGATGTCAAATAAACAAAGGACCGCAGTGCTTTAGTAAATACTATTTGTTGTGAAGAAAACTTGACACATGATGATTATTTTTTCATCATAGAGAAAAATATTTATATTCTGTACTAAATATATCTAAAAAAAAACCAAACATTTTCCTTCACCGTGTTTCATCTGTCTTTCCTACAGTATCCTCTTCAGTAACACAGTGTTTAGGTTTATGTTTTAGAAAGCTGACTTGAAGCACAAACTTTGACAAGTTGACTTGTATAATAATAATACAATAATTTTAGCAAAACTAATCTTTCACTAAACCAGGGGTCTTCTATATGTTTCAGGCCAAGGACCCCTTGATACATACATAGTTTAAAAATTGACTTGAATGTTATTCTGGGCCTACAGTAACATTTAGGGTAGCCTAAATTGTCACGTATTAGCATAGGTTTTTAAGGTGCGAATATAGAACTACTTGTAAAATACAAATTATTGACAGTTTGAAATAAATAATTTGTCTTTAATCAATAAGCAGATACAACTTTGTGAATGATATATTTGACTCATGTTAATGTGTATTTTCAGACATATTTTCGTAACTCTGAGGACCCCCTTGGGGTCGTGGACCCCCTGTTGAAGACCCATGCACTTAACCAAGTTTTCTATTCCAACATATTTCTGTCTATCTACCTAAATAACAAAAACTTGGTTCCAGAAGTGAGTCAGTCCCCATAGCCCCCCACCCCCAATTTGTCCATACATATGCACCTCAGGGCATGTCTGGCTTTAAAAACACTCTCAGAAATGTGGAAGGAACTCCCCAGAGAAGACTCTGCGAAACTGATGCGTTCACTTCCCATGCAAGAAGTAACAAAAGGGGAAAAAATGTGACCACGTTCAATGACTGAACCAGTTGCTTTTTTTTTTTGGTCAAATTTTTCAGTTTTTGCACATGAAATAAATTCAAATAAACACAAACATTTATTCTTTTTTCTTTTTTATTCATTAGATGACTAGCAAATTTGTAGTACATAAATATACAGTGTAGACAATATGATTGCCATGCATGCTGAAGAGTTGGTAATCCGTATTGCTTTGCGTTGTATGATACATGAATGTGCGTGTTTGTATCTAGTTGTGTGTATCTGTGCGTTGTGGACAGTGTGCATCTCCGTGTCTTACACTGCACCATAGCCAGAGACAGATTTGAGCTGCTCCTGTTCAACCCAGCACTTGAGAACCATCCATCACCTCTCAGCTGATGGTTCACCACAGGCCGGGCTGTCACTGCCACTCAGACACTCACACAGCAGCCAAGAGTATGACTGTTGTGCACTGAAAAGGGCACATCGACTAATAATTGGAACTGTTCCCATACTGAGCTTGAGGCTAATTAGCTGTGTATCACCAAAAGTGTGACCTCCATGCTAATGGAGGAGATTTGTTTGCAGCCTTTCAGTCTCCAGCAGGTAGCTGACATCACACTCATTCACATTTCCTTTGGTACAATCATGAAACGTTAACATAATCACTCTCACAAATATTCAGTGAAGATATTAATTCTTCATTATGGCAATTAGGAACAAGAGCATCCAATCAATCAATCTCATTAGCTTCTTTGTGAAGTAGTCCATCTCCCGTCCCTGCATGGCATACAGTATTTATTGCCATGATGCTCATTTAGTGTCAGTGCTTATTTAAGTCATTGCATAGCTGTGAAAATGCCCGCTCACAGATGGCTTCCTATTACGTTCCATATAGAACATATAAATGAGAATATTATTCAGGGCGATGATGACTACGCTCTTTCATGAGAATGACTGTAATTTTCTATGCACAGTAATAATGACAGAGTACAATTCCTTGTTAAGAGAACAGCAGGTACTGCGGCTGACAGTTATTCTGTAGCTGTAACAACATCCATCCATCTCATACACACACAAACGTGCACACAAAGCACCTGTTTGCAAAGCTTACAGTGCTCACCAAATAAGCTCTTGAACTGTCTTTGAAGCAGGTCTGGGTCAACACAATCACAGAGGCTGCTTCTGAAACGAGAGGCGTGCATGTTAAAGCAAAGACTATATGACAAGACATGACAAAAGAGACTGCATACAGCTAATATAAGTTGCATGCTAAATGCAGATGCAAGAGTTGGTTGATGGTGCCAATTAAGCAAAATATAACACTTTTTTTTAAGGGTAATATGGTTGTTGTTGGGCAGTTACGGTAAAGTGATTACTTTTTTAGTGGGTAGTGTAATGGTGTAAAACGGTGGTTCCCAACTGTTCAAGTCACGGGGTTCAGATTTCTCCCAAGTCATTATTTCAGGATCCACACATTGACATCAATGACCATTCAAACTTTACATCTTCATGGATCACTTGTGGTTTGGACCTTTGTCCGGACTTTCAGGTGTGAAAGCTCTCGTCTTGCAAAAAAGTGACCCTTTAAGATCTCCAGTCTTTGCAAGTTCTCTTGTCTTCCGATGTGAGAGGTTTCAGACTTTATAGTTTTTTGTCTTTTTTTTAAAGTCTTCTTCTGCATAGAAGGCATTAGCCAGCTTGCTAGTGTTAGACACTGGTGAGCCTACATTTAGAAAACAGCTGGATTTTGTTCAGAGTTGGAGCATATGTGAACCCTGCAGCCTCGCTGTTATGACAAGACTTTGGAAGTGCTGCTGCGTGCAGTTACCATGGCAATGTTAGGCAAGTTGTCGATGTACATTAGATGCATCCAATTCTTAGGCTGCTTGTTAAGCCATAATGTCTTGTTTTAACGCGCAAAATGAATGACAATATGGTGAGACGCTATTTGCACCTCGGCATCTGCAGCCAAAAATGCTATTTGCACCCAGGTATCAGTAGCCAATGCAGCTATTCTCACATGGGTGTGTATTCCTGGGCATCTTAACAACATGAAGATGTAACATTAACAGGTCCATCTGCTATTATGCTAAAGTTTGTGCACACAATTTGCATGCAACAGCAATAGTGAAAATAACAAAGTTAAAGTTTTACATAATAGGATAATGTTGACTCATGCAAGAATAAAACCCCAGTCTCCTATGTGAAAGTCATATGCTTTACCCATCACCTATTCACCCACTTTATTCCGACTTTCTCCTGTGTTGCTCTACATATTATGACCATGATCACCTGACTTTCTGGCAGTATTTTTTTTTTGCTTGTAAAATTACCACTTAAGTCTTAGAGAATATCTGGAATTGGCCAGTATTAGCCCCAATAATAACCTCTTTCCCACAATCCTAAGTGTTTGTGACCTCAACACATCAACCTGACTAGTACTAGCCAATCACAGCACCCAGCGGGATCCATAACGATGTGTAGTAGGAATGGAAGTAAATGGCCAAATAGCTGCATTGTGACTATTCTCACCTGAGTGAAAACAGACTCCTCAAATAATATGTATCATGTGGATGTTGAGTCTTTGGAGTACTTTAAAGTCATCTTTGATGAAGTTGTGCTGAGCAACAGAAGTAATGTAACTAATTGCTGTTGTAATTAGTATAATAATAATTTCTTTTTAAATGAGTAATATGTAATGAGTAATTCATTACTTTTTTCATTTGCCCAACACTGGATAGGGCACAGTCACATAAATACCAGGCTAAGCATCAAGAATCCAAGATGACCCAATTTAAACCTTAATGTTGTCTCAGTTGAATAATAATAATCAAAATAGCTACCAAGGCACATATTAGATGAAATAAAATTTCAATTGCCAAATGAAATTGGTGAGCAGGACAATGTGCTTGATTCCTTCTCTATTCTTTTAGATCCAAGGGCCTCCAAAGGACTAGTTACCATCACTACTACTGAATAAGCAGACTGGGTTGTTAAAGCCCTTCACATCAGTTTCAACACTTAATGTTATTTGATAGTGAATTCTGATGTCTGAATGAACATTGGAAATACACAGAGAGACTGTTGGCCATATTATTATTGTGAGAGGTTTGGTTTTTTTTTTCAACCTTTTATCCCCCTATCAATCTCCTCAACTTTTTAAAACAGCTCTTTCACAGTGTTGCATAAGAGATGATGATTAAGATAATAGGCTACATTTATAACATTGATCTAAGAAGGCAGTACAAAATGTACAAAATTTAATCTCTCTCTCTGTCTGTCTCTTTGTAATTGTTTTACTCTGAGCTGCCTCAGCCTTAACCTGACAGCATTCAATACAGATGTGTTGGAAGTGATGCAGAAATGTTGCTCTGACCTATAAGGATTGCTGTTATGACTTTTATATAAAAGTGACTTATTCAGACATGAGACCAACATGTTAAATGCTAATGTTTAGGTGTTTAAGGGCCTTTTTATATCAGGAATGACTGATTTGTACAATGCCCAAGCACAGTTGCCTCCCCGCCACTCTGCTTTTACATTAGCATCGAGTACACTTACGTCATCATCTACATGACATTTTTGGGTTATGCTACAGTGTTGAAAAGGGCACCGTGGACAGGCGCTGGTGCCCTGGACACTGTCTTCAGTGGGGACAAGTGGAGCAGTGAAGCAAAGATCTGCTGTGGGGTGTAGACCTGCGCTGCCATCTGATATAGAGGCGTCAATATTAAATTTAAACCATTTCATAACTGGTTAAAAAATCTTCATGTTCATACCTAATGCACACTATTACG
The DNA here is from genome assembly GCF_008729295.1 of Plectropomus leopardus. Taxonomy (NCBI): domain Eukaryota; kingdom Metazoa; phylum Chordata; class Actinopteri; order Perciformes; family Serranidae; genus Plectropomus; species Plectropomus leopardus. Next base: position 13,404,700 of record NC_056476.1, read on the forward strand.
GAGTACACATGAACCATGCTTGACACCCTTTTATGAAGTAGATTAGGTCAGACTGGCGTATCATGCCTGTGTATGATACACAGTGTTCACACAATCAAAAGAACTCAACTTTGGGGTCAAAATGTACTTGGATCCAGACCCAGGTCCCTGATGTTAAAGCATCCCTAAGGGCTCATTTATGCTCAATGTTACATATGTAGATGTAGACAGAGACAAAATAAAGCAGTACCACTGGAGATCATGGAGGTAATATATAAAAATATATAGTGAAGTTACTGAAATGAAGTCTCTGTCCACATGTCAGGATGCATATACTGGCCACAGAGACCCTTGCCGTCTACAACAGTCCCTTTGTTTAAAGGTCATCATAAAGGACACATGGAACTATAAGTGACGTTTACTACGTCTGAAACGGACGTATGTATTTATGTATGTAAAGGGAGTATAAATGAGCCTCTTTGGTTTCCCATGTAAAGGCCCTGACACACCAAACTGATGGTCGGTCGTCACTCCAAGTTGGGCTATTTGTGTGTTCATGTGCAACTTTTTGGCCAAGACATGGCAACATGAGGCAACACAGCAGGGGTCTTTCATTGCTGCTACTTCTCTGATGTTGTATTGGTGTGTCTGGCCTTGAAGTGTGAGATGTGAGGGGCCGGTTCAGTATTGGAAAAGCTTATTTCAGACGGTTGCTCTGCTTCGCCAGCTGAAGTCTTAAGTGTGAAGAGGTACCTCACGTCACGCCTCATCACACTTACAGTTAGAGTTAGAGTAGCACTATGGGCCAGTTAGCAGAGATGTGGCGAAAAGTTTTACTACAAAGTCATCCCAGGGAGCCTCTGTATTAGTCTGAGGGTGCTTAGCATCCTCAAGCACCCCTCTAGAACTGCTCCTGCTTTGGAGCTACCATTTCCAGACATCAAGGATGGTAAAAAAGACAAAAAGTACCTGCACACACTTACTCATTTTACAAACTGGCATCTCCTCCCTCTCCACACACACTTTCATTTACAGTAACCTCAGGGGAACATCACTCAAACCACTGAAGAGCAACAGGAGGTGATTACTGTGATCTCGTCGTACTCTCCTTGTACTCCAGTAATGGAGCCGGCTGCGGTGATGCCTGTTGAGTTGATGTTTTAAGAGCTTTAATGGACTGGCAAGCCGCGGATGAGAGTTGGGTCTGCTCTATTTTGATGATGTGCCCATATATACTCTGCCATATGATGTGAGCCAATTAGATAAATATTGTAAGTGTAGCAGCCTATAGAAGTGGGAGGGTTTACATTGACAATTAGAGTGCATATTCTGTGTTAAAAATGTCACATTGGTTTAAGGAGCTCTGCCTCTTGGGACCGCTAGCAATGCTTGCATTGTTGCGTGTTGATTACTGCTTGAGTTACACACAAACATTGCATTTTGGAGTGTTTTAAAGGCGCCATTATTATGTTGTCTGAAGCCTACAATCACATTATTGTTCGAGTCAGAGACAGTTTAAGTGTGCTTTTACAAGCAATGCTCTGAAAGAGCCACGGCTGGTGATTTAGTCTATCTTTGGTCCATCTCTATTATAGATAATGCTGTAGAACTCTCCCAGGGGCTACATTAGTAGCTCAGTTTCCTTTGTGTCTCCTTTAACTTCACAATCCACCTCTTCAGTACATTTGACTTCTGAAAGACGCTTTTTTTCTTTTCCCATCATGTCTCACTTCCCTTCCTAGTTCTCCATTCCCCTCTGTGCCCCAGCCTCGTGTAGCAGATTCAATATTGATGAAGTGGATCGATCAGAGGAGCACCACCCTCCCCTTTCTGTTACTGTAGGTCTTGAATAATCCATCCCTCATCCGATATTCTGATACAAGCAATAAATGGCTGAAGTTAAAGATTCCTTCCACTTTTAGATCAGAGTCTCCTGAGCAAAGAATTCAGACTGTCTAGACTTCATTTTTTTAGTGTAAGATTTATTGGCATCCTGGGACATGCTGTTGTTGCCAGGTAATATTCCCACATTAGATAAAATTGATGAGAAACAGCAAAGACACACATTCACCTCCGAAATAACAGAAGCAAGTTTTAAGGCCAGTTAGTAGCATGATATGTGTAATCCTACAGGGATTAATCAGACTGATGAAGCAGTTACCTGTAAAGTTTGAGAAGTGTTTGACCTTTAATTTAGAGATCTCGCCTTTAATTTATAACACCCCAAGTTGAAACAGAGACAGTGGTCAAGATAGTGTTAAGGACACAATTATTAGACATGCGGATGAAGTATTTTCTAATTATAATGTCAAAGGTGTGAAAAAAGGCAGAGAGAATCAGAAGATACTCATGGCAACCTTTTGCTTTGTTTTGACTCCTCTGACACTAACCCAATCTGCAGAGAAAATTTTGGCATATAATGTTTCCGTTGGGTTTAGCCACAAAAACCACTTGGCTATAGATTGGAAAAAGATTATGTTTTGGCTTGAAATACCTTGTTTGGGGGGCAGGACAAGCAGCAATTTGTCAGTAAAAACCATCTGCTTTTCTGGCTTGAATTGTGGCTTGAAATTGATGTTTCAGTAAAAAAAACTGGTAATATCTCAGTTAAAAAAAAGTTTTCAGGCAACAATAAAAACAGGGATTTCTGTTGCTTCTTGGGCCACAATCCTGGCTTGAAAAGCAGTGATGCTTTTCAGGCCTAAAAAGCTGCTGGAAAAACTGTGACAGGTCGCTACAGAGCACCCATGTTTGGTGACGACTCATTAAATAGCAACCAGTCGCTTTTCAATCACTTAATAGCTTTATTGCAGTAGTCTGCAGTTTGGCATCAAATCCACCAAATCCTCCACTTCAGCCCTTATTTTACGTCACTTTACAGATGTTTATGAAATGTAAAAAAAAGCATAGAGATGTAACATATTTGTGGTTTGCAGAAACATATAATGCCAACACTTGTCCTCTGGCCACTGGGCTGCTGACACTGCGGCACATTCCTGTCTGTCTCGTCTCCACTGACACCATTTTGTGTCAGGCCTCTTCTGTTATAAATTGGGGTTTAATCTCAACTTGTGGCCTCTAGAGATTTCGCCACAGAAGTGATCCTTGACTGTAGCACCTCGAGCATCAGTCATCATCACAGAGGATTATGTGACTGTTGGTCTAACAGAGCAATATCAATATCACAGTTTGCAGTACATCTGCCTCGCATGGAATTTAACAAGATACAAGATACTCTGATGATTGCCTTTTCCCTCAGAGACTCTAAACTGAGTTACATTTTAATCTTCCGTTGAATCTAAGCACTATGACTTACAGTGTCTAAATTAAATGAAGTGGTCTGCTCTCTCAAAATCGACACGGTGAAACAGAGCTGGCAGAGGAGTAATTGTGAGAAATTAAAGTTGTGCTCTGTTTATTGTGTTGCTCTCTGTGCATAAAAGATCTGTAATTACTCACCGTACAAACACAGGGACGTCCGGACGGCTGTGGCCTGTAGGGTAGCAGTCCGGTCACATTCAAACCTTGGTTGACAATACCCATAATTCCACCATAGCTGCTCCTGAGGGATTTTGACTGAACTCAACCACAGCAGCTTTTTATCACAGACAAGCAATTATTAAATTGGGTATAATGCCATAATGGCAGGCTGGTTATTTGCTCATACTTGTTAATCTGGCCGCTAACGGTTTGTTTGTGTTCCCTTAATCCTTTGACAACAAGCCGGTGATGATGGTAATCAGCCTTAATTGTGAATTTGATGTGATTTTTGAAATTAAGGCCGAGAATAAGCTCAGAAGAGCTGGCAGCTCAGGCCATATCCGAATAACTCTGATTGTTATTGATTGGCTTGAAGCGTTGCGTGATTGTGTTGTGAGATACTTCTGTAACGCGGCAACACACAAACACACGCACAACCACACCAAAGACAATGTTGTCAGATGAAATGTTAATCAGTTCCTTTCCTGCGAGGACTTGAAATGTAAACAGGGCTTATATAAATTTTCCCATTCACTCCAATACTTGTGAGCTCCTGTAAATAAGACAACGAGGAGATATGCTCAAATAAATTGTCCTCTTTTTGTCTTCACATAACTGTAGCCAGTCATGGAAAAACATGCAGAGGACAGAGAAAGCACACCTTTTGCCAAACACACATGCTTAAACACACACGCACACACTCAGTTTTACCGCAGCCTGCGTAGAGGTCTCAGAGACAGGAGGAGTGTGATGATGGATGTGTTGTATCTACTTGCTCCAGACAGCCGGTCTGCAGTGTGGACAGAGGGACAGGGAAGGCCATTGGTCAACACACACTTTAGCCCCTATTTTAACTTGTATGTATGTGTATGTGTGTGTGTCATTGCACATCCTGGCTGCTGTCCTGTCTCTTTCTCTGACCGTGGTTCCTCTGGTGGAGCATCCTCCCTTCCCATCTGCCCCGGCACCGCCTTTTTTGTCCCTCAGCTTGCCGTACTGACAGGCGGAGTTGGCACAGTGATGGATGACTGTGCGCTTAGTTTCAGTGTCAGAGTCCTGCACCTCTGCTACCTGCCGTGTGGGTCCCTGTCAAAGACTTCCTGTCAGGTCAGCTATACTCTGTCTCTTCTCCCCCCATCCCCCTTTCTTTTTAACCAGCTCTTCATCTTCAACTTCCAGCTCTCCTTTATTTAGCTCACTATTGGGACCTATTTCAAAAGTTGGAGCAGAGTGTAAAATTTCCCAGAAATAGGTTGTCAACCTGATAACTTCTGAAGAGCGGCAGAACAAAGAAACTGATGGAAGAGACTCGTAAATGCTCTCTGCACATCACTCAAAGTGATTCTCCTTCAATCAGTTAGATTGGTTGAGTCTATTAAGAGTTTAGGCACAAAGCATGTTAATTAATGCATTTTCCTTAATGAGCTGCATGATGGGAAGTCGCTGCTCCCTTTTCTGCCAATAAGTTGTGCATGTGTGAATGTCTGTGTGGGAGCGCACCTGCGCTTGCCGATGTGTGGTCGTGCGTTCATTATACACCGGGCCTCCTTAAGAGCGACCCCGGTTTTGCGGCACACATTTTAAATGCTGGCCCTTTGAAATGAGGTCCATAAGCAAAGTACTCATGAGCTTTGTCTGTGAATGTAATTAGCCAATTAGTCTGTTCTTTATTAGAGACCAGCGGCAGCCATGCGTCTCTGCTACCAGGGACTAGTTAGTTTGTTCTAATGAGCCTTTAGCTTCCAACCAGAAGCCCTGTCAAGCATTATTAATAAAGAGGCCATTTTTGCAGGCCTTCCAGTTTAAACACTGTTAATACCAGAGAGCCATGTTTATTAAGATTTATCTGCAAGATTCGTGAACAAGGTTGCACTCTGAAACCATATTTAAAGAAGGTGAAAACTCACTCTTGCATTGGGCTTACTTAGTTTTTATGATTCAAAATTCAACAAGTTTACGTATTTGTTGTTATATCTTGACTGTGATTTCCATTATGAACATCTCCACAATATAACGTGCGGAGATGTATTTTCCGCAACATCTACTGTAAATGTCCTCTGGCTGTTTTACAATTACTTTCATATTATACCCACATTTCCTCAAACCTTTGTATTACACTATTAAACTGTCAGTGGGAACAAGGAAGAGCACAGACATGTGGAATTACTTATTCTTTATGTGGCAAAGAGGAGAATATATTTAGGATTCAATTCTCTGTGCAGGAGCATTGCACTGTAATCATAACGGACTTGATATGCTAATAACAAAAGCAATTTGTGACAGGTTAGTTTTAGAATAATTGGTGTAGGATTTCTCTGAGCTTTGAATTGATCAAAGAGACAGTGGATGAATAAAGACATAAACTGCTGTCACTGCGCTTAAAGGGGAGCTTTGAAATTATTTAAAACGCCAATAACTAGCACAAGTATTAACACCACCACCACCACAAACAGGGCTGGATGTTTACATGTGTCAGTAAGACAGCTAATATCAGCTTATTTATGAACGTAGTATTCATCATAGATATCCAAAACTCACAAGCTCATCCAAATGATGACGGACCGGATAAACACACCAGTCTAAAGACAAAATAACAGCACCCCGATGAATTGACAGTATTAGTCTTATGATTTATCTTAAAATGCAACATGGATTTCATCTTTTAAGAATAATGCAGGTAGGTACTCAAGAGAAACATTTTTTAATTTAAATGGATTCAAACAAAATGCTGAGAGTATTTCTACTAGCTGTAACAATCCAGATGTGATGGCTTGACAGATTTTCAAACCAACAAATTAACAGTCCATTATAGCTTCCTGCCACCAGTGGCAGCAGAGCTCATGCAACAGAGCAACTTCTGTTCAATAAGGAAGACATGTTGAAGATTGGTTTTCAATGTACTGCCCCTTAACAACAAATTAAAACAATCAAAAAATATGTATTTTTTTACCATCTTGAATTTTAGCAAGCATGCTCTAAAACAAAAGCTATAACCTGTGGATATAACACATTACAAGCTGCACCAGTGCTATGAAATGATATAAACTTCTGGTTATCTTGGTGTTTTTACACACATAGTTTTAACTTTTAATTCATGGATTCACATATACGTCTGTTCAAATTATCCAGTTTGAAGCAGCGTCGGCTATACTGCACTAACAACAAAAAGCACCAACAGATAGAAGGGACTCTGTGTTGCCAGATCTCATAAGTGTGCTGAGTGTGAGTGAGTTGCTGAGACAGACACAGGACAAGTACATTTTCTCCTGATGTTTGTCTCTCTGAAAAATGCAGTTTTTCGGGTCAAATTGTTTGAGAGATGTGTGGCTTGTGAGGTCCAGTATTGACTGGTGACTATAGGGCGAAAGAATCAGTTATAATCTGTACTCATGAGAGTTGTGCTGACTGCTGAGAATTTGTTGCTATATGTTTTATTATGTTTATATATAACAATATGATATCATAATAGAAGTTGGCCATTTAGAACGTGAGCTTACACAATATTTTCTCAATCAAGAGTTGCACACTGAGTCACACACAGTACAGTCACAACCAGTCACAACCTTGCTCAAAGGACCAGTTAAAGTTCACTGTATGAAACATTTGTATATGATTATGATTTATGTATTTAACATTGAATTATTCAGATGGCAGAGTAGAAACATACACATATAATTATGCAGTATATGTGTAGTTTTCACCTATTCCATTCCCTACAGTTTGTTGGATCCAGTCTGCCACAAAGAGGCATCAAAGTGTGATTTTTATAGATTCTACACATTTTTTTTTTTTTTTACCAAGGGTTGATTAGATTATGTGATGACACACTGGTATACCATGCAATATGATCTAATTTCTACTCGACGTATTGTGCTGCATGATCAGAAGCCCCCAGCGTCACTATAATGACATTGAGGCCAGCCTTTTGTGTTGGTGCCGAGGGCTTGGCAGTCAGGTTTTGGCAACACAATTACTTGGTTAGGGTAAGAAATAGGTCATGATTGATGTTGCAACTGCTTAACTACTAACTTACCATTCCCATGACTAATGACTCACGAGAAAAAATAAGATTGTTTTTTTTTTTTAAATTTCAGATTGGACACCAACACCTGTCTCTTGGGTCAAAGTCCTCTCCTTGTTGGACCCATTCATCTCTTCTCCTACCAGCTCCTAAGTTGACTTTCTTGCTAGTTATACTACTTCCCTTGCTTTGACTGTCTAATAGTGGTTGTGGATGAGTTTACATTGGAGTTAGTTGAAAGCCTGGTGATCTCATATAGATGCTATAACACTGAAGGCCACAGAGCAAGTAGCAGTTTTTGACATCATTGGAGTGAGACCAAGTCCCCAGGAAGTGTGACAGGCTTTGCGGCCAATTTTCGTGATGAACATGATAATTACATTATTGGGCCACTCCCAATAATGTAATTATCATGTTTGTCACATGATGCCTTGTGGCCCAAAAAGACTGTTTCCCATAGACTTACACAGCAAAGAGACATTTGTATTTTTTCAACTTTTTGAGCATCACAACCTCCAAGAAATTACTCATTTTACAATAAGAATTTAATCTATTTGGTTTGATACCATCTGAAAAGTTCAGAAGAGCCCCAGGGTTGAACCATTTTAACTTCAAGTTAATGGAGTGCTGAACAGGAAGTAGCTTCCTCAGGTGGAGGAAGTGTCCTCTGCACCTGCTCTATGGACCACATAATCTGGGTATTTTATACTATTAATAGTAGTAGCATTTGAACTTTTTGGCTTTGTGTACCGCTGAGAGACATTCATAGGATTGAATGAGAATGAGAATAGACTGTCTGTAAAGATGGACGACATGTCCCCACTTACCAACGCTTCGCTTTAGTAAGCTAAAATATCCGGGAGACAGAGCCTGAGTCTGCGCAATAGTGATCTCAGCAGGGGAAGAGTTCCCCCCAAAATACCTATTCGACCAATAGCAACCAGTGCCATTGAATGTGAGCTGACGGATTGGCACACACAGCTGTCAATCATGGCGGAAAATCCCTGTTTTATAGAATTAAATAACTCATTTAAATGAAATTTATCAGAAAACGATCACATGACTAAACATCGGGGTGATGAGAACTACCTTAAATGACAGAAACCATTTTTGGGAAAAATTTATTTGACATGCACTTTGAGTTTTTAGTTTGACCCATATCCCATTCACTAACATGGAGCGAGCATACTTTATTTTTTACTTGTACTGTATCCAGCTGTCTTTGCACGTGGCTGTATCTCTTAAATATCTCTGGTTGTGTTAAGCCCTTAGTGTGAGCAATGTTGCAAATCGATGATTGGGAGGGCTTTATGGCAGTATTGGATTTTTATGAGTTTTGGATCAATGTGATGAAATACCTAGATTTGTCATGTTTTTAATTATCTGGATTAGCCAAAATCAGATATGCATATCTGGTTATTTAATACATAAACAGTTGCTTCATTGCTTTTCCCAAAATGTACTAACATATTGTAATAGATGAAAAATTGAAAATGTGTATTGTTTAGTTTTAAATCTTCGAATGGAGTAAATGTTAAAGAAGATACTAAACTGGTTGGATGCAGCACTTTCAGTATGGATGAACCTACTCGAGGGGTGCCTGCATCACGCAACATGAGTCTTCCAACTGTATGGAAATTCTGCATAACAGCAGTCAAGACCCCAGCTTATCTCAGACGCACAACTGTGTAAACCACCTGGGACTCTTTACAGTCTGAAATGTGACTGCTGCCTCTCATTTTCTCTCTCTCTCTCTCTCTTTCTCTCCCCCCACAGCCTCTCTCCACAACACAGGGATGAGTGATGCTGTCTCTGCCTCGTCTTTGACTGGCAGAATAAACACTGTTACCACAACAGCAATGCTGGGAGACAAACTACAAGCAACAACAGAGGTAGACAGACACACCACAACTGTGACAGTACACGGCATAAAAGATAAAGCTGTGACGGTGTTAGCAGAGATAGGTGTGTGTGTGTGTGTGTGTGAGAGAGAGAGAGAGAGCCCAGTGATAATAACAGAGTTAGGAGGCAGATATACAAACGTGATAGTATGAGGGAAGATTCACATGACAGTACAGGAGGAGCTCTGGGTGGGGAAACTTTGAACGATGATAGTCGTCAGAAACAGTGACAGTAGGATTGAAGGGTTGACTCGGAATGAAATCATAACTAGGGTTTGTGTTTTGCTTTGCGACTGTTCTCAGCGTATTATTATTCAGGAAGGATGGGACTGTGAAAGAGATCTTCAGAACACAGGCAGGTATGCTATTAGCAAACCCAGCCACTCAGGAAAACAAAACTAGCATTAAAGAAACCTTTTAAGTCCCACCTTGCTCTTTGCTGCCTGTAATTAACACAAGAAAGAGAGATCGAGACAAAAAGGTAACGCAGGAAATGGGTAAACTGGGGCAAGGGGGGGGGCGGGGGGAGGGGGGATTGGCGAGGAAACGGGAGATGGAGATGAAACACTGGAGGCGAAGCAAGGCGCAAGCAGAAGGAAATTTGCACAAGAACAGTAAAGCATGCCAGAAAAAGGCAGCACGGATAGAGGGACTAAAAGAAACAAACAAAAACGTTGGGATAGAAAGGGAAGCAGCGAGAGGCAGCACAAACTGAGAGCGATAAAGAAAGATTGACAGGCCAAAAGGGAGACCACAGAAATGTACATACAGCTGATATTGTCATTCTGTGCAGCAACCCAGCTCCAATGTGCTGATTATGAGAGCATTATTTGAGACTGACAACCTTGTTCCTATAGCACAGCATGCCAAACACACTCCCAGCCCCCATCTTTCTCTCTCTCTCTCTCTGCGTTCTCCCCCTGAGCTCACACAATAGCCGTCTGATGAAGACTGAATGATTGGAGGGGGGAACGAAGTGAAACGTGAAAGAATAACAGAAAAACACACACTTAGAGAGGCTGGTGATGGGGAGAGCGCAAGAAAAAAAAGGAAAGATAGAGGAAGAGAGGAGAGGAGGTGTGGAGAACACGGGCTCAATGCAGCTGCAATTAAGGGAGGGATTTTGTGCCAGGGAATATGCTAATTCCTCCTTTGTGTGAGCAGTTGATTGGCCATTGCACTGCACACCAGGCGGTGAGGGAAGGGGAAGCGGTGGGCTTGGACGCCTCTGCCTGGCACGGCGTCCATCACAGGCCTCATTTAGCTACACCATCACAGTTAGCAGCATCATAAAGATGGAAAAAAAAAAAAGACACACTTTAGTCAGCTGTCTCTCGGTGCGTCGGCATGTACATCCAAGGGATGTAGGGAAAGGGATGCTAGCTCAATTAGGAAGCTCCAGAGACGGAGACTGGTACAAAGATACTCATTAATAGCCACGTATGACCTTTATATACGAGCCAAGCCTCAAACCGCTGAAGACTGGTTGTAATTTTGGACTAGAGGGATTATGGGAATATTGGAGGAGTTCGAGCTGCATGAGAGCAAAATGAAGCTACTGTATCGTTTCCACTGCAATTAGTTGTAAGACAAAACCAGGTGATATAACATGTTGTACTTTACAGGCACATTTACAATCAGAAGGCCTTTCTATATAGACTTTGTGCTTCCTTTACTGCAGTTATAATCCAAATTTCTCAAATGCATCATATCTAGTGTTATATTTGTCTGTTATGCATTACTGTTCTAAATTCAGTAATTGAAGTACATTTAATAATCAAACAGTTATGTTGTTACTTGCAATACTCAAGTTCTTAAATTATGCAGCCTGCTCACATTACACACTCGTAAAATAGTGCCGCTTCGTCAGTGATTGTGGTCCAAGAACACAACGCCAAACGGCACCTTTCAGCTGACGGTGTCAGGTGAGAACTGGTCAGACAGAACCAGGCATGGTGTTATTATACGGTGGACGGATAGGCTGACGGAACTTGCCACGTGTGCATGAAATGTGGCAGGACGGTTAAGGTCACCGTGACCATGCTTCTGTCTCATTTTTGTGAATGCAACATCTGAAGATGGCGTTAAGGAAGTTTCCTCAAATTTGGCACAAACGTCCACTTGGACTTAAGAATGAACCAATTACAATCTGACGGTATGAGGTCAAAGGTCAAGGTCACGGTGACTTCATTTAATATGTTTTTGGACAGAACCTTGAGTGCCCATCTTGAAACTGTGCTGAGGGGAGGATGTATGTGAAGCATCCGTGTTTTCACAGACATGGATGTAAACTTTGAGTGCAACTTGTCTGGTGCACGGAGGCATGCAACCACATGGCAGTATGTCTAGTTTTCCTTTAAAGTCTGTCACCACCTAATGGTGTCAGGAAGGCCAGTCTTATATTAGGCCTGTTGATATATTATTTTGAGGCGAATAAAATTTGTGCCATGTGGTGTTAAGAAGGCCAGCCTCTTTTATATGTTGATAAAAGTTTTATCTCTGTTTTATTATGAGGCAGTTCTAACCTCCCGCAGTGCCATCTTGATTCTCCTGAGCCTTGTTTTCTGCTGATAAGTTGGTATATGTAAGGTTTAACGTGATATTATTGTTCACTTGAAATAACATGACAGAACATCTCGGGCGGTGTTTAAGAGTAGCGCAAAAGTAAAGTGACAAATTACTTTTCAAATGTCGTAATTACTAAAGTAATGCACTACTCTAAGTAACAAGAATATATAATACAGACCTTTTTTTTTGTATTGACCCCAACATGATCACATCACATCATCATGGAGTCAGATCTAACATAAGCATGATGAAGCTTATGTGCTCTCTCATTTGTGTCCCATAATGCTGCTGAGACATGTTGTTATTCAGCCTCCACATACAAGTAGACACTCTGTGAACAGAAGTGGAGACAAAATATAACAAGGCAGTGTCAGTCTGTTTGCGAAGTGCGGCTGGTGATTAGCTCCCCTCGTGCAATTTGCACACCTGTCCCTATCATATTGCACAGCATGCACTTGAACAGTGAAATGATGGGGAAAGTGAGTTGCTATCCCTAATGCTGATCAAGCAGTCCTGTCTGATGTTCGTTTTTTTCTGTGGCTATGAATCTCTTTAAAATGTTTTCCTCGTCTCCCCGGCCTCAGACATAATAGCTTTCTTGATGTTGAAATTTTGTGAAAAACTAACAGCTATAATTGCATTTAGGTAACAAAAAAAACATTTGTCTTAATCTATAATTAATCACTGCAGGTAACACAAGAAAAAGCACAATATAAAGAATTCAAGATAATTGACTAAAGCCTGGTCCCGCTGCAGTATGGGATGAATCTGGACAGACAGAAATGTCAGTGTCATGTTTTCTCTTAAAATGAAAACACACAGTCATGTCTATTTCACTTCAGCATTACCCTGCATACATTGCTTATTGTATTTATTCTTTTGATTTGTCTAGAAATTTGGTTGATAGCGTTTCGATTTATTTCCCTTTTTCTATTTACTCAAGTCAACACCATTTATATCATTAGGTGTAAACTATTAGAAATACCTCGCAGCTTCACTCAGCAGCACCAGAAAGTACAACTTACAAAATGATCATTATGTTGAAGTTACCTCCCAAAAACATAATCATGTTCATAAAGGCAGGATTTATTGCAGAGCTGTAGCATTATACACGGCAAGTGTACAATAATACATTAAAATAATGAGAAATAACAAAATAATTACTCTTACTTTTAACCTTTGATACTATAGGTTCATTTTGCTACTAATACTTGCAAACTTTCACTAAAGTAAAATTTTAATGCAGTATTTTTATTACATTTCATGGAATATTTTTTACATTGTGATATTGCTACCTCCATGCAGGTATGATAAAGAATCTGAATAATTCTTTGACCACTGAAAATTACATTATACAGTGTCAACATAAGTTTTAATTTAGTTTTGAGAGAAGGCAAACATCCCTATGGCCGATATCTCCAACACTCACACCAAAACAATCTAGACTGATAAATAGTGGATTCATATAATTGGTTAAAATCCAGACACTGCAAAATTCAGACTACACAAACTTATGTATCACAAATGCTCTTTTCTCGCTCTCGTTTCCTTCCTTTGTTTTTGAGTGATGATGTCAGAAACAGTTGGGTGGAGCAAGCAGTTCCATCACCATCTGGTCCCCAGAAGAGGGTGGCACAGCAGTGCTCTCACGATGCACACCCACTCACCAGCCCACAGGACACACACACATACACACACAACTTTACTCCAAGGCAAAAGCCAAGATCCTGCTGTAGCACCTACATGAATGCACACACGCGCAAACACACACACACACACACACGCCAACACACATGCTGGTACCAATAGGAGCATTCACAAGCACACATACAGGGACATGCAGACTTTACCACCCACACTTTCTGCGACGTGAACTCCATCTGCTCACTGTACCTTTCTCTCCATGGATTTAGATGAGTGCAATATGTGGTACAGTTTACAGGGAGACACTACAGGTGAAATCATACATGCACCAGTCAATTTTGAAACAATGGGCTCTTTTGCTTCGAACATGTCTTCCTTCAGCATATAGTGGGAAGAAAAAATCCCCCAAACACATTTAGATGTTTATTTTAGTTCAGATTTCAATTCTGGAAATGTATGCAAATAAGTGCTAATTTTATTACACAATACCTAATTTGCATATTTAAACATAAAAGTTACAAAAAAAAATGTTAAAAAATGTTTTGAAGTAAGTAGGCAACTAGGGAAGTATCATGGTGATATATATATATATATATATATATAAAATATAGCTTCAGTGTTTTTTATTTATTTATTTATTTATTTATTTTTTATTTTGTTAATTTTAAACATTGTAAAGAAAATAGAAAATGATGATACAATTGTGAACAAGCAGACCAACAAAAAAAAAGTTTTAATATTTTTGGAAACTATGATAAAAAATCATAAAAATAGTTGTTAAAATCAAAGAAATGGTCAAACACTTCAGTGTTTATTTATTTGTTTTTTAAACATTTAAAGAAAAGAGAAATGTGAGAAGTACAAACTTATTTAATCCCTAAAGCATTCTCCAGAACTTGTTTACACATTGAATTTTAATTAATTGCTTCCTTATTAATTTTAAACATATGCGCTAATTTATTAAACATATATGCATTCACCCACATACCAAAAATCAAATATCAACAATTTTACATTATTATTTACAGAAAAGAAGAGGAAAAAATAGAAATGTATTAAACTAATAAATAAAACAGTAATTCCAGTAAACACCTGGTGATTGTCAAATTCCCTCTTCATCCCTGTGCCTCGTGAAAACTGAAAAACTGAAAAACGTCATATTAGTTTCATGGATTACTCACAAGTAGAGTGTAGACAAATTTATTCTTTATCTGTAAAATTTCCTGCTCGGTACACATTTTCACAAATATGCACGGATACGCAGATATGAAAACTACTCATTTGGCTGATAACCAATATCGATATATATATATATATATTATATATATTATTATTATTATCACACTATCCATACTCTTATTGCGATGAACCACCAGCAGATGGAGACATAAAATACAATGCTTTTCAATGTAATTAATATTCATTAATTGTGCAAAATAAGAAAAATACTTTTAAGTTAGGGATGTTTTATTCACTTTGTCAAGAATTAAAAAAAACAAAAAAAACAAACGTAAGTGAAATCGGCAGAAATCAGCTTGTTGGCCAATCCCAATATGTCATTTAAAAGCCAATATCTGCAGATACCGTGCTGATTTTATCATGCATCCTTAATTTCAACCATGAAACATGGACCCAATCTGTTAAATATCTCGTTCACAATTCTTTCTGAATTTCTTCCATTTTTTGTTACTCTCAAATATCGATATGAATATCAGCCTCAGGTGTCAGTGTCAAGTATCAAGTTTGAGCCGGGCTCTACAAATCACCAGAAACAGACTAAAGAACATGCACACTGGAAGACAGTAAATAAAGATATTCGCCAGAAACAGGCAGGCAATGCTTAAGGTCATAAAAATGCCCCGAGGCATGTTAGAGAACATACAAAGATCCATGAATAAAATATACAACTTCCACTGTGAACACGACCTGAGGCGTCGACAGTAACATCTACAGTACATGTGTAAACACCACTGAGAAATATTATACCAATAAATGAAAGCTGGATGAAGGATTGTCACATGCACGGACATGCACGGGCGTGTGCATACAGGCATGTGCGTAAAATAAAATAAACTCCCAGAGCAATTTAATTGTAACACTCCAAACCACAAGTGAAGCTGAATGCCAATTGAGAGCAGACAGAGCAGAGGAGATGAGCCTA
The DNA here is from genome assembly GCF_008729295.1 of Plectropomus leopardus. Taxonomy (NCBI): domain Eukaryota; kingdom Metazoa; phylum Chordata; class Actinopteri; order Perciformes; family Serranidae; genus Plectropomus; species Plectropomus leopardus. Next base: position 13,420,454 of record NC_056476.1, read on the forward strand.
CAGTAGCGAGCTCTGAGCGCTCAGGTTGCTTGCTGCAGCTTAAAACATCACTGATGGCTGTTTCACCCTCTGACTCACTAAATTAACTCCAAATCCATTTACCAGCGTTGCAGCTTAAGCCCTCCAGTTTGGTCTTGGTCTTCAGCGGTTTCTTCTAATTGAGTTTCTAGTAATTACCACAAGGCTAATGCATTGTAAGTGCCTTCTAAATCAGGGGTAAAGATTTTGTTTCAGACTACAAGTGCACACAGTGATCGTATGCAACGGGATGTGAGGGATGCTTTGGGATGTTTGTCTGAAAAAAAAAACCAGATCCATCGCAGACCGTCTTTATGACGAGCAGCTCACATCCCAAAGTGAGAGGATGATTGTCTGCCACATGGCCTTGAGCCCCCTCTCCCCCACTTTGCCTTAATCCGTGACTTTGAATCAGAGTGCCACGCAGAGGTAACCTGGCTGACGCGCCACACATGGGCTCTTTGATCTGCGCTGGCAAATTTGACAACAATGAGTGGGCTGACGCTGGTTAGATAAATACACTTGAAGCTGAACAAATTAGCTAGTTACCTCATGTTACCCGTTTCTGGATACCGCTAAAAATACAGAAGTAAATCTGAAGACTGTAAAATCGTGATGCGATTGTGAGTACTTTTCCTCAGGCCTTTCATTATCTCAGAACGTTTTTTGTTATTGTGTTGGTCAGGAGAGAACGAGGGAGACCTCGCCAGAGACACGAGTAAACATAGCGCTCTCTTACCCTCGTGAAGTTGCCCGAGACCTTCCCTCTCTCTGAAGACTCCTTTAATTAGGCTTTAATTGCCTTATTAGCTCTGGCTATCGATGGAGGAGGAAAGGCAGAGAGAGAATAAGGTCAGGAAAGGAAAAGAGTTGTAGAAGAGGAACCATAAAAGGGCAAATAAACAAGGCTAGGCAAAAGCGGGCAGGCAAAGGACAACAGGACTCACGGAGGCATCCACCCACACCTGCTTACACACACATCTGGAAACTCAAACATATATGTGCAGGGAGCGGGTTGCTGCGTGTGAAAGTGAGGCCATCTCCTGCGGGAAAGAGTTGTCAGGCAATATAAAACAAAAGGATAAGACAGAGAGCAGATACATGACTACTCCTTCAAGAACAGGCTCCGTGGTGCGCCCGGGCAATTGACCCCTCACCCTGACCTCGGCACGGCAGGGGAGATGGACGAGGTAGAGGAGAGAAGTGAGAGGAGAGGAGGGGCAACGAGAGATGATGAATGAGAGGATGTGGAGGAGAAGGGGACGAGCCGGTGGAGGGTAGAGTTGTGAAAGCGGGAGAAGAAGGAGGAGAAGCCTGTAGTAAATATTCCTCAGAGGACTCTCAGCAAACACTGAAATTAACACTGAAATACAAACGAATCGGAAACCGATTATATATATATATAAATATATATATATATATATATATATATATATATATATATATATATAGAGAGAGAGAGAGAGAGAGAGAGATATAGATGAAACCTTGAAAAGTAAATATAACTATTCTTCTTACATTACGATGTTTACTTTAAATTAGGGCTGTCAAATGATTCATTTTTAAAATTGCGATATATTGCAGAATTTCAGCAGCTTATCGTGATTAATCACAGTTTTAATCACATTTTCAATTCGCAAGTCTTTTTTTTTTTTTTTTTTTTTTGCCAAATCAAATCTAAAGTCAAGGCACATTTATTTATAGAGCACATTTAAAAACAACAAACGTTTTTGCCAGGATTTGCAATTTGTCTCTTACTTTGCTGCTGTGCTTGCGCCCTCTGCGTCTTCCATACATGCAGCTCATACCTACCTTTTAAAATTCATAGACTGGACCAGGGTTGCTTGCTAATTTCATTTTCAATTTGTATTTCGTTGAGAGTGATCTTGCAAACTTCATAGCTGGCATGTGTTATTTCCATTAGCCTGTGGCTAGTATTATCTGTTTCAACTTTCATTCCACTGAGACGGAGAACAAAAAAAAACTTCAAAGATGTGAAACTTAGTGGAGTCGAAGCCCGGCGCACAACAAAACACTGAAATAAAACTAACATCTGTTGTACAGGCCCAACAAGAATAACGGCCGACATTTTTTATCACTGCTGTAGGCTTTACCAATCCATCTGTTGCTATATCCAACTCTACTTAGTGAAGTGATACTATAAAAGGATGCCAGTGGGAGTAAGGCTTTCACATAGGAGCATCTGCAGAGGCAATACAGCAAGTTACCTTTCCACGATCTCCTCTTCATCTGCCACCCACTGCACACATACTCACAGACACACACAGAACAACTTTATAGCTTTAACCTGAGAACGGTTTAGTGCAGATTTTGCGTGCATCTTCACTGTAAGTGTGTTCCCAGTGTGATTCCTCACCTTTGCACTGTAACCGTGCACCGGTGAGTGTGTTTGTACCTGCGTGTGCTTGTCTATACATGAGTGTGGGGGTGATACAATCCATCAGGGGAAGCGGAGGAGTGTTTTCTTCCTTTCTTGCACGTCGTTCCCCAGCCTCATTAGAACCCATTCAGTCAATCAAGCATGAATCCCTAACACAATAACATGCAAAGTGCTTTGTCTGGGTGTAATTGGCCTTGCCAGGGCTGTTTTTCTCAAATGGTTAGCTTCACTCGCTTCCCTTAGACTGCAGCCAGTAGCTCTGTCCAAGAAATGCAGCTGGCTAGAAGAGGATGGAGAGAGGAAACGAGGGAAAGAAAACGGGACATAGATAGGGAAGGAAAGATTTAAAAGAGCAAGATGGAGGCTCGAGTATGGATTATTGTCTTCCTAATTGGGGTTCATTTCATAAAATACTAGTACTGTGCAAAATTCTTAGGCCACCATAAACTTTATTTTAGCAAGGTTATAATGATCATACAGATTAATTTCTTGGTAGTCTCTTTACTAAAATACAACTTGAAACATGTATTTTTTTTTTTTTTTTTAGAATAAAACAACTTCACTTCACTGAAGTTGCAAGTATTTACTGTGCCCTCCATTTCCACTTAGCATGTCTCAACTCTCTTGGGCAGACAATCTGAGATTTACAATACTAATCGTCTGGTGTATTTACACCAGGTTGCATTCAAGACATGTCTAAAGCTCAGTACTGATTATTTGGGCAACCTTTTGTTATGGTTTCGATGTTTCACACTAAATATTGACTTCAGTCTGAAGAAACAATTTTGTTCTGACTTTTTCAGTGTTTTAATGCATTGTACGTGTTGTCTGTGTTCTTTGTTTGTAACTTAAAGAGACTGAGAAAAAAAATCCTTATTACAACAGATCTGTGGTGGCCTAAGATTTCTGCACAGTTCAGTATTTATAAAGTAATTTCAGCTATTTTTCATAAAGTTCTGCTCTTGTTCACATGTTCAGTCTCTGAGCTTTCTATAGGCCAATATGTACGTGTGTGTGTGTGTGTGTGTGTGTGTGTGCACGTGCCTCAGTGCTGTGTGCGGTCATCCAGAACTCCTGTCTGTCACAATCACACATGTTCCCCATTACCATGACAAACCAGTAGACATCCCATTTCCCCATTCACACACAAAACACACCACACATGCAGGGAGCTGCACACACACAGAAGGCATAACAGGAGATGGATAACACATGAGCGCAGAAACGCGGCCCTGTGTGTATCCCCAAAGGAGGGACTGTTTGTTCGCTATGATGGGTGACACGGCTGACTGACACTTTCCTCCACACCAACCCAACAGCCAATCTGCTGAAATTGTGCGGTGACATTGTTGATTAAGCTCAGTGTAAGGTGTGTGCGTTGTTACGGTGTAATGGTTTCACTGATGCAGGAAAACAGAGCAGTCTCTGTGTGTATGTGTGGATATACGGATGTTTGTATGTACTGTGTGTTTTCCAAGGACATGTGTCTGCAAGAGTCAGAGGAGTACATTTGACTTTGAACCAGAGCTTTGCAGGACTGAAGCCAGGCCACAGCACCCCAAACTGCTGAGATAATCATCAGCAGTCAGGTACTGCCATCTAGTGACATTAAAAAGATCTTCTTCTAACACCAAATTTCAGCCAAAAATGATCAACTGCTTTAAACATGGAGTCATATTTACTGGAAAACTGAATGTGTATATTTAGCTAAAAGCTGAACTTGCAATAAGCTTTAATTACTGAGGCAGTTTTAAACGGACACAGCAGGATTGCTATTTTCTTAGCAAAATTTAAATTCATGAATCCATCATCCTGCCATGCTTCCTGTGAATCTTCCTCACTCTTCCCTGGATCTCCCAGCCTCCCTCAGATCAATAGCTTTGCTTGTTCCAGCAACACCTCCCAGTGTTTTCACTTGTGCCTCCCTGCAGGATGCGAATTGGACGTCCTATCCTGTGCAGTGGTTATGCTGTGAATCAAAAAAGCCAAATTAAATTGCCTAATTGGTTTCCTTGGGAAGGGTAAAACAGATTTAAATTGATTACCAGTAATGGCCTTTTGTGGAGCCACATTGGCTTCTGCTGTTTGAGGAGGATTTAGCAAAACCAATTAATTTGCCTCACCTCTTACGCGCCCTCCTTCTGTTTCCCTTTGTCTCTGTCTGGGAGCTTTTTCATCTTTGCTTTTTCCACTTTCTAATGCCGTCCTTCATACTTCCCAAAATAAAAGGGATGATGACGATAACGTCACCGGATAACAATCATTCAGGCCTAATTGGCTGAATACTGTCAATTCCGGTGCTGATAAAATGTTTTTTTTCCCAGGTCTTCTGTAACGAGACTAGCCTGACAAAAGATAATTTAAATCTCTCTTTCAATTACGTAGGCCGTGTCTGTTTGCTTCCACATGGCAGCTCTCGCTGCTGCCGCTTGCTCTAGCCAAAGGGAGGAAAAAGTAAGATGTCAAGGTCACATTTTGTCACACAAGCTGATTAAATCCTTTAATATGCCCCCCCCCCCCCCCCCCCCCCCCCCCTTTTCTCTCCGTATCCCTGCCTCAGTGCTTCTCCACCTCCCATCAAATATTGTCACAACCAGACCTAATGTGACATTTAGAATGGCAAAATTACAATCACTTAATGTGATTTCATTAATTACATTGAGGCAAGTATTGTGTATGATTAAAACAGATGTCTTCCACCTCATGGGAAGATGAGAACAACCATTTTCTAATCTAACTGATGATGTTAAGAAGCAAAGTCAACTGATCTTTTTTTTCTCCAGCAGATTATAAAGTATTCAAAGCAAGACTGAGAAGCTGGCATCATCTGTTACTGTGTTTTGCCACTAAGCAAAGTCAGGTTGATGCACTGAACTTTTTTCAGCTCCATTGCGTGCAGTAAAATTAAATGCAGTTCGGCTGAATGGCCATGACAAATTAACAAAATAATTTCAAGAATTGTAAGTTTATTTATAGCCGACTTTCATGGATTACAGATGAGTGAGGCAACCTTCCACTGCCTAAGGTTCAATAGAGATGTAAGAATAATGACTTAAGTACTGCTGTTTAGTTGGATTACACGCAAACCCCCGAAGCATTACAAATTACTGTTGAAAGAAGGATTTCATTATGGCATTACTTTACACACACATGGTGTGGGTACTGCAAATTTGTATTAATAAGAGGTGGTACATGTTTTCCTGGAAACAATGTTCGAGTGCCAACTTGACCTTGATGGGTGAATTTAATTGGTGTCATCGAAAAGGTCGCACAGATGTTACCTGAGCAGCTATACTGTGTCTGGGAGGTGTGAGTCAGGGCAAAGCTGCGGAGGGAAAAAAAAGCAGTGTTTGCAAAACAAAGTTATATCGGCATGTAATATTAAAAACAATAAACTGCATAACAACAGGGAGGCAAGATCAGTGAAAGGCAAGCACGTTTATTCATATAGCACCATTCAGATGCAATTCAGAGCTTTACAGGGGGCTAAAACACATTAAACATAAGACATTAGGAAAACATTAAAACTGCATTTAAAAGACAATTTAAAAAAGCAATAACTGAGAACAAGTAAATAAGTAGCTGAAAATGAAAATTAAAAAACTGCTTCAACAACAAAATGTCTATTTGTAAATCAGTTACTCATGCCATATTAACATTGTTTAAAATGCATGCCATTATGAAAAATGACAAACATATTGATTTAATGATTGATTGGGTATAGCACTTTACAACAAAACTATATCAAATCATTGGTTTGCGAACTCTCACACAACTCGTGCAGTATAATTCAAGTCTCATATAGAGAGTTTCTTTTTCAGCTCAGGTTTAGACAGGAAGGTTTTAGCCAAAAATGCATGTTTCGAAAGTACTGAGCAAACGACTGGATAAATGAGACTTGGATTATACTGCAGCACTTTTGTGAGAGTTTGTAAACAGATGTTTTTATATAGTTTTTGCTGTTTCCTGTGGAGGCATACAAAAAAACAGTGTTCTCCACAAATTTGAGGTAAGACTGCATTAACTGACTGACTATAAATATGGTTATTTTCTGGGTGAGGGAGAAAGCAAGAAGACAGCTTTTAGCTTTCAAAAAAAGTTATTTACCAAAAAAAAAGAGAAAAGACAAAGTAAGAATTGAATACTAGCTTAAATTAGTCCTCACAGACATCAGGAGAAAAAACAACTGATTGAATACTAAAAAACTAAAAACAAACAACTAAATACAAACAAAAGTGTAACAAGACTTAACTGACATAAAGGAGAACCGCATATATTGTCTGGCCAAACCACAACCCCAAACAGCCCCAAATAACTTCAAATAAACACAGATAGTTTGTTATATCGCACAGCCACCAGCAGAAAAAGTTAGCATTGAACATATCTGCAAAGCATGAATACATAACATTTGCATGTTTCATTCATGTCATATGATAGTGGATGGTGTGATAGGTGAGAGGCTTGCCAAGCTGCAAACAACTGTTCAGAAAAACAACAAAACCGGTTGTGTTTTAGCAAGTAATTGCTGTGTTTCCAGCTGATTTTTAGGCTCCAAATGAACAGATTTTAAAGCAACCATCAGCGGTAATAGTGGCACATAAAAGCTTTTTTTTTTTTTTTTTTTTTTTACCAAGACATCATAAGTGATTTTTTGTGCATAAACTTAACCATATATTAACCACAGCGTTGCTGAAGCATAACGTTTCAATTTATCTGCTACATAATAGTGTGCAAATATAGTGAATCTGTGGTTTGCAGAAATGTACAATGTTTTTTTGGCAGTTGGGTTGTTTGCAAAAAAACTCAATACTGCGATTAATAAAACAACAATTTCAAACTAACCAAACTACCTAACCTAAATTAGGAAAGAAAAAAAGATATTTGAGAAAGATTTTTCATATTACAGTGTGTTTAGTCTGCCAGTGCGCAGCCATCACAACACAGCACAGGCTTGAATTCATTTGTCTGACTCATCTTTGTGAGCATTTTGTGTTCTGCTCATTAGCAATGACTTATTCCCACAATCCAGACTCATTTAGTAAATGAGAAATTATTTAGTATTCCAACAGTTGTTTGGAAAGATGAGGATAAAAATGTGCTTTTATTTCTCCTTTTCTTCAGTGTCATAATTGCAGTTTGCATGGAAACAGAGTATCAAGGATTGGGTGGCTCAAGCATCACACGGGAAAGATGTAACAGGATGAGAAGCTAATGTTTAAAGAAAAAAACTGTCTGTAAAATATATTGAAGGTAACAGAGATCAAAATACATACTGCTGAGATATTTCTTTAAGATCCATAATGGCTTTTTAACCACACCGGACGAGAGATTCAACCACAAAAGTGTATAATTCCTCACTCTCTTCAGCTCTGTCATTATGTTTCACTGCATGTTCACATCTAACACCCAGATCTCCTTTCACATTTACCTCTTCCTCCTTTCCTGTGGCTGCATTCCCACCTGCATGTGAAGAACAAATCTGAGATAACCTTTTACAAACCGCCGACTGCTAAAGAAAGTATCACTGTATCCGAAAAAGTAAAGCAAGAAAATTCTATCCAATTGGATGAAAAGGCCAAATACATAAGGAAAAAAGCAAAGAGGGGATATTCCTTTACCGAAATGAGTTTTCCCCTCTAAAAGTCCCTGCCCACAGCTTTTATGTTTGGCCTGAGGTTTGCGAGCCAAAGGCCACATGCAGCAGTCGGTATCAGACACAGCATCTGAAAAACATCCGACTATTTGAACAACAAACACAGTTGTTTTTAGTGAATAATTTATTTCAGTCAAAACTGGTATAAGCAATAAATCCAGATTTGACATAAAGCCCCGAGATATGAGGATAAAATCTGCTCTCAGAAATATGTTTTCTATAAACACTCAACTTGTCTTCAAGCAAAGTTCTCTTGAAGTGCAGACATCTGGAAAACCATGACTAAAGCAAGTGTAAATGTTAAAAGCCCCTTTTTACATATTTAGCACGGAGCACATTGTTACACACATCAGCCTTGACTAAGGGCAAACTGTTTGCAGTGAGCTCAAGCTTCTTTATGTTCTCATAGAATATGGACGCAGTCAATTGTTGACGCTCAAAAATGTCTCTGATTTACACTCGTCTCTTTCTTGGTGTAAGGTTATGGTGAAAAGTCTTTTTTGGGTCCAGTGGTGTCAGGTGATGGACCCAGAAGTTGTAGTTTGGCCACAGTGTCAAAAAGAGTGCTCAAGGGATGACGTGTTTCTGTAGGCTGATGCCGAAATTAGCTACGCCCTGATTCATTCACTTGTCAAAAAGCCTTTGGGATTTTTCCATTAGATTTTGGATTATTGCTTAAAATAAATTCTGTGGTTAACAAACGTTTATGATACTCATATCATTTGTTCAGCAAGATAATCTTCACAAATGAATACTGTTTTTTTTTTTTAAATTTGAAGCGTGAATGCAATCGACAGAAGTAAAAGGCTAATGTTGGGCTATAAACAAACTACAATATGCTCGCATGATTTAACGTTGCCACCACAACAAGGCTCACAAGTGTGGTATTTATTGACGTATTTTACGTCATAAACAAAATGTGAAACCCTATGTTAACCACAGACCCTATTTTAGGCTTCTAACAAAAAACCTATTGACTTTGAGGTGCTGCAATGTTAATGGTTTTCTGGGTTTTAGGACTCACTAATGGGGTTCCTATTGCCTTTAAAGCCTGGAGCACTTCCTGTTGAACTGCATAAACCACAGTGATGAACAACTTCAGATTTTGACCTGATGATGGAACTAAGGAACAGGAATAAATGCACCAGATTTCATGGCAATCCATAATTGATGAGAGTTTTTACTTTGAAAAATAGTCAACAGTTGAAATTGACCTTTGACACTGACAAACATTTGTTGTGAAAAGTACTCATTTATAAGTAGCAGATGCTCATCATGCACATGCCCCCTACTGCTAATAACAAACCACCGTCCTAACTGAGACATTTCACCAAAATAAACAAATTATGTTAACCATGGTATTACTACAGGAGAAGTCAGGGATCAGTTCAGACTTCAGGCCTTCTCTCCTGTGATCAAAGAATGTCTGTAAAAGATTTCATGGCAATACATCCAACTATGTGAGAAATTTCACTTTGTATTAAAGCGGTGGACCAAACTTGAAGTGGAAATTCAGTAGAGCAACAAATTAGGCTTCCCATCAACACAGTCCTGCTTATATACGAGTACACAATAAAAAGCAGCAAAAACATAGACACATAAATGTTTAATTTTGTATCTTTTTATTTCTTTACATTTATTTACAATCTTCCTAAAAAATGTTATTCTATTAAAAGTGCATACAGACTCTGTACCCTACTAACTTCCACAGAACAACAAAATGACAACTTGTTCAATAACTCAGCTTCTTTATGAAATTAAAGTAAATTATGCATCACTTTTCTCCTTCTCACTGAGGAAAGTCCTGGACCTGAAAAATGCAATAAACATAAACAATAACCAGTTAATGGACAATAAGCTGCAGAATATCTATCTCAAATAGCAGTAAATAGTATATATCAAAAAGCACTTGAGATATTGGGAATTTTCTTCTCACCTGCTCAGACCAGCGGGTAGCTGGATGCTGTGGCGATGCCGCACTGGTTGTGTTTGTTTCTGGTCATCTTGATGTATCCCTTGTCTCCCCATTCTAGACCCCAGCTAGAGAAACACACACATTACTGTTTAATATTCAGCTGCTCTCTGTGAAGAATCATAATCACAGTATTAGCAACAACAGCATCTAGAGACATAATGATCTGTATTCTGATGGAGGTGAAATAATGGCAGCGATTCAGAGTAATGGGGCAGTTTAAGAGGTTGACAACATCCTGAGTGAGTTTCACTTCATTTTGGCAGCTATAAATAAGACGTTTGTAAAAACAGCAACTTAGCATTCAGTCTCCACTGTAGCTACTGACCTGAGTGCTAACAGGAAAACAGTTTACACTATTACCCCATTTAATTTTTTTTTATATGGGTTTTTTTTGCAAGAATTTTTTTTTTCATGTGTGGAACCCAGTGAAAAAAAAATAGTTTTCTTCTCGCCAAAAAATTATTTTTTTCTCACAAAAAAATATTTTCTTCTGGCATTTTTTTTTAACTCTATTTCTTTTTTTTTTTAAACTTAGAAAATTGATCACCAGAAAAGCACACAAATTTTAAAAGGCACATAGCAACAATAAATGGAGGTTTAAAATCCAAAGCAATTTCATAATATGTACAAAAATTTATAACCGAAACAGAAAAGAGTAGAGTAAAACTGGTTAGGTCAATTTTATTTGATCTTACTGAATAAAATATTAGGCTGTTCTAAAGCTTTGGAGCAGCCACCACAAATCCATGGTCTCCGTTACCAAGTAACCTTGATGGTGGGACAGTTAAGACATTGTTATGTATATAGAAGAGGCCTAGAGTTGGAATAAGGGCAGAGAAGATATTAGATGTACACAGGTGCCAGCCCATGTTTTACTTCAAAAACAAATAAAAGAACCTTGAACTCAGTACTGCACTGTATTTAACAGTAAGCCAGTGCAGGGATGCAGGGATACATTTCTAGCATGTGAAAATGTTACAAACACATTTGGGTGTTTACCTGTTCTTTACCAGCCAGTAGTCATGCCCGTTGTCAGTGCCGTAACCCACAGCCAGGACGCCGTGGTCCAAGTCTGAGCTGCTGCAGTCTGGCTCATCATACACTCCTGGAAACACGCAAACACAGGTCAGACTAACATATAGATACGCTTTTTTTAAAAAAAGTATATCCTATTTCTTATTCATATAACAATTTTTGGCAGAACAATGTTTAAAGGAGTTCACCTGATTGGTACAGCTGGAAGGACGCATGAGAAGCATCAATAGCCACAGACACAGGTCCGACAGTGGCCACAGCCTGCTGCAGGGCGTCTTCATCACCTGGCGCCACATCGACATATCCTGTCATTGTGGCACCAACATTGTTAGGGTTGTACCGACAGCGACCGTCCTGATGGAAAGAAAATATTTCACAGTTATTACCATACTAACATATTGTGAAGGAAAGTGTAGATGAGAGGACAAAAGGTTTTCCATGTACTGTGTTGTTTGGGCCAATATACATTTAGTCCACATGATGGCAGTATTGCACATCTTTTACATGGAGGGTCATCATATCTAACAGTCTGAAGGAGTTGATGTTCATCTTCAGCTCTGGCAAAAACATTTTTAACATTGTCAAACACATTTTAGTTTTTTTTTTACCTCTGCCTCATAAGGGTAGGAGTCCTCTGTGTCGATCCCTCCGTTGGCGATTATGTACTTGAAGGCGTTGTCCATCAGGCCTCCCATGCAACCCATATTGCCGTAGTTGCCGGAGCAGTCAACCAGCTGCTGCTCGCTCAGAGACACCAGCTTACCTGTCTTCCTGAAGTTCTGACCCTCCAGCGAGCCAGTCTGTCAGAGATATAAGTGTATTTGAAAATGGGAGACAGTTGTGTAAAGTTTCCTGCATTACCAACAGAGAGGGCACAGTTTTGTACATACTGTGCTGAAGGCCCAGCATGAGCCACACTGCTTCTGATCTTTGACATCAGTGACGTATCCCTTGTCCCTCCAGTCTACAGTGTTGGGCAGATCAGCTCCGTCAGGCAGCCGCAGGAAAGCAGAGCCGCGGCGAGGCAGAGAGGTGTTGAAAGAGCCCAGGCAGCCCTGGGAAATCAGGCGTTTGTACTCTTCATTTTCCTGGTGCAGAGGGACAAAATTCTGTTAACTTCATTCATAATTTCTTTGACTGTATCCTCACAAGATGACTGCAACCAAATTACATTTATGTCACAAATATTGAAAGTTCAAAGCTGACATCAGAAACCACATTTCTGTTTTTCTGTGCATACCATGTCAGCAAAGTAGGTCATGCCGAGGCGGTAGGACTTGATGCCCTGATCAGCCATGATGTTGTGCACCAGCACCAGCCTGCGGTTGGTGAGCCAGATTTCCCTGCGGTGAGCCTCCTCTGATGGAGAGTTGTACGAGCGTCCTGCCAGTCAGAGATGGAAATAATCCAAAAGAAAAGTGAGGAAAATGATCACGATAAATTATTAAGCAAGTAAGCAAGTTTTTTTTTTTTAGTAAAGAGATGTCCATTATTGACTTAACAAATGTCAATTGTAAACTGCTAAACATGAAGGCAGATTTCAAATCCCTTTAATTTAGAATAGTGGTTCCCAACCTTTTTCCATTAACGGACCCCTTTTCTTTGATTGAGTAAAGAAAGACTATACAGTTAACTGAAATAGTGAATGTAATAAGTTTGTGTAAAATAAGCGATTTAGATGAATTTTGAGCAGATTTTTTCCTGAGAATTTCCTCTGAGATGAGTTTTCCTGATATTTTTACGAACTTTTCTTACAATTCTCTGTCAGTAGTAGGTTTTTTTTTTCAATCTAATATTAATACATACTTAATGGGCTTTTCTTTTTTTCTTTTTTTTTTCTTTTTGGACAAATTTAATGTTCACGAGGCTTGGCCACTGTTATTGGTCGATTGGTTGCTTTAAGTGTGTGCTTTCCTACAGCAGGAAAAGGCTGGTTAGAAAAGAGAATGGAGGCTCTGTTAGTAAAGTTTGTGTTCAGGTTGTCATCGTACCCTTGAAAATATCAATTTCATTTGGTTTTCTACAGAAATGAATGAAATGCTGATTTATTTCTTTAATTTTGAGTATTTGGTGACCCCTAATTGGGGAGCCAGGGGCCCCCTGGCTGGCAACCAGTGCTTTAGGCAAACCTCGCGGGCAGTATCTCCTTACAATATGAACACAACAGAATCTACAATGTTTGACAAAAGACCATAATATGAGAAAATAGTCTGACAAGACCAGTCTCACCAAACTTGAGTTTCCAGGCGTGGAACTCCAGGTCCTCCAGAGAGATGCTGGCTCCGCTGGCCACGGCCAGAGCAGCAGCAGCAACCAGCAGCAGCTTCATCCTGACTGACACACAAGCAGAAAAATCAAACTGATCCCTTGTGACTTGCAGGAAACCACACAGGTTGAGACTCTTTCACTTCAGTTTTGTCTCACAAATGTGGTGACGTGAGACATCAAATGCACGTTTCCTTTGTATCAACTCTATTTCCCGCTTTCTTTGAACCTCTGTGTCATCACTCCCTCAAACTCTGTATGAGTCTCTGTTTGTTTTCATCAGTGCACCTGCTGTACAGGAAGTGTGTATGCTTGTCTGTTTGTGTGTGTCTTGTTATCTGTGTGTGCAGCTGCTTACCTGCCTCTTTGTCGGTATTTGTGGAGAAGTTAGAGGAATATTCACCTGTCGGTGATGCTGGGCTGTGTTAGAGACGTTCTTATATAGCTGACAACAGTTATGACTTGCAGTATGTTCAGTCAGGTGGCTGTCAGCTACCCATAAAGTGAGAGAGAAGGGAGGCCAGTCAATCATTAAAATAGGAAGTGATTACATGCTATAAGAAATTTGTATGATGCTATGCTTTTGGGAAACATTTTTTTCAACCTCAGCAAATCAAAGAATATTAACACTGTGAGTTACACAGAATCTCCTGTGAGGTCACCATCAGTCACTCAGCTTTGTGTTGTTTAGGACACACTCACAACAGGAAGTTTGTTCATTTTTTCTGATTCCAGTCACATATTGATGAGTAATTCTCAAAAGAAAAAGAAAGAAAATGTAAAACAGACACATACAGTAACGTTATGCATGTGCTTACGTTCTTTCACGTTTCACGTTCACGTTCACGTTTTAGTTTAAACCTGATCAACTTTTTTTTTTCTTTTCCCTGCTGGAAAAATGTGCAGGTAGCTTATGAAGCTGTTTTTCTTTCTCAGATACTGTAGGTGTTTTTTTAGCAAACACCCACAGTGTTTGTTTGAGCGTTTAACATAAATTATCAGGTTTTATTTGAAGTTGAGTCACCCCATAGAAAGCAAGGAAAAAAAAACTCCTCCATAGTGGCCTGAAGTATTTTTTTCTTTTCATTCATTATTAGAGACAGAAACAAATGCACACATGCCCACAAACCTCTGAGAACCTTTTGCCTTCAACGTCAGTATTTTTAGGGATTTTGGAGTTTTTAAAATACAGTGAACTCAGACAAATATATACACGCACATTCTGAAAAATGTAACTTTTCTCTTCATTTGATATTGTTTGATTTATGATTCATGAGTGTTTCCACTGACAGTTGTTAAAGATTTCCTTTCTGTTTCCACGCACACATCCTGTTTTCAGCTTGGCTGTGAGGTTTGTTTGCTTTGCAAATTTTACCGATCCGTCATTGTCAGAAACATCAGTGGAAGTATTATTTAGCCTTTAAATACACAAGGGAGACTGAATAACAATGACAAAGCTGAAACCAGAGCTGAGTATACCTTATCAATAAGTTTCACGCAGCCGTGATGGCAATTAAAGTTTAAATTTTTGATCTTATAAATTTTACTTTTACATTTTTTCTAAGCAATATATTCAGAATTTTTTTTTTTTCCACAGTAGTTTACTTTAGTTACGGCTGTCGGACTGTCTCTTTGCCCCAACCTCCTGATTGCCTTTCGTCTCCCTGCTTGTCTGTTCATCTGTCACAAGGCATTCATTTCATGACAATACTTAAGACCATAAAGATGCTGTGAAGTGAGGAAAAACGGAGAGCTAAGCTAAAAGTTTACAGACATCATAAAACTCTCTGAGCCTGTCTCATGTTTTTGCCTGTTTGTGTGGCGACAGGGTGTGAAGTCAGTAGTGTTTGTACACATGCTGCGGTTCCTTTCGTTGAAATCTGCTGGCACACAATATATAAGAGACAGAAAAAAAACTTTTCATATGTAGTACTTTGGTTTTATATAATTTTTGGAAGACTTGATCATGAAAACTAAAAAGATCCTTTACTTAGTATCCGAATGTAAAAATACCACAATGTCAGAATACTTAGTTGCAAGTAAAAGTCCTGCATTCAAATTTGTTTTAAGTAAAACTATGTAAGTATTTGTACTTAATCAAATGGGAAAGTACTCATCTTGCAGAAATATAGCCAAATGTAATATATAATTATATATGAATTATAATAGTTTCTATTACTGTTGTAGCTGGTCTAAGCAGAGTAGATAAATAGACTTTATACAGTTAGGTATTTTAGTTCTGTGGTTCCCAACCTATGGGTCGGGCCCTTTCATGGGCTCACAGGATAACTTTGAGCAGTCAAGCAATCATTAACAGGGTACGCCATTTCTCTTTCTGTGTGTAGTTAATAAGAACAAGCTCTAGCTCTGTTATATAAATCTGAGTGAAATGAGGTGACTTGCAGCTTGTTGTCCTTGAATCTTGATTGTTAGTTATTTTGTTGTCAAGCATTTTGTTTCTGAAAGGATAAACTTACCAACTGGCTGACCCAACCTTTGTGGGTTTTAATTAAATATTGTATACTTTTATTCTAGTTGAGAAGGTAAGAGGGTACAATTACTCATCTAATAGGCATCTGAACCATGACGAAGGGCCCTAATTATACGTTGCTTTTTTATATGGTCATTGCATAAACTCATGTGAAATGTCAGGCTGTTGTCACTGATTTCGGGCTTTTTTCGCAGGTTGAAACACTGCCAGTAACAAAGTAATTCAGTTATGCAGTAAAAGTACGTAATTACTTGCCACCAACGCAATTAACCAGAAACTTGTTCCTGTAGCTGAATGTCTGTGATGGTTTTTTGTTTTGTTTTTTTTTTAAGCTAATATCAGTGTGTGGTATGTGTCTACAGTTTGAAAAGAGGAGCTAGTAGTGAGTTTAATGTGAAGCTAAAAAGTCAAGTTCCACTTTAAGCCGGCATGACGTTTGTGATGTACCTTGCGTACTATAAAGCATTTACAACAACGGTCAGGGGACAAGAAGGAATCATGAGTCAGCACAACACAACTTCAGTTTAAAAACTTTTGAAGTTCATAGATCAAGGTGCTTGCGTGCCTTTAAGGATGTCTTTATATACAAAAGACACACCTAGATGTTTAAGTACATGAGTATTGGTGTAAGTGTGTGTGTGTGTGTGTGTGTGTGTGTGTGTGTGTGTGTGTGTGTGTGTGTTGCAACTGCAAAATAGAAGCAAACAAACAAAAAGTTTTTCTGTGACAGTTATAACAGTGAGATTATAGCTCTGCAAGGAAATCTTATCTGAAATCTAGGACAGAGGATAAACAGTTATGCAACATGCATCTGAAATTATGGTTACTTAAACAAGCCTTTGTTTACTGCCTCATGAAGTCAGTTAACAGTTTAAGTGTCAGGTTGTAAACAGATTAAGGAAGCCTAAATTCTCCATGTAGTGAAGATGGAATATCAATAAACAGTTTATGATTTCAGCATCAAATCAATCATTTAAAAGGCAGATTTTCAGTTCTGATCACATTCATTTCAGATAAAGTAAATCTAAAACTGAATGTAAACCTACATTTTGTGTCATGTGACTGTCATCAGTTGAACCACGATCTCTGAGGTTAAAGTGGGTCATTGTAGTGTTTGTTTTACTGTAAAAGGTGACGTTCATGGACAAAACAGCTGAGTGAATCAGCTGCTCTCAGGAACTGCTGATTAATGTTGGCGACTGATAATGCTCACTTCCCTTTATGAGAAGCTACCGGGTACAGGACATGGGAAAATCATAGACGGGCTTTCCAAAACTACTTTCTGGTTAAAATATGTTTAAAAATACTGACTATAATTTTTAAACATAAATCTTCTGAATTTTGCTTTTCAGCCCCCAAAAGCAAAATGCATTTGCTTAACATTTCTAAAACCTTACAGCACACCTTTGGTCTGATGGTAAATAACTGACTGTTAATACTTCTATTATTATCATAATTTTATATCTTAAAATTACAAAGTTCTTTGTCAGATGTTTGACCATTTGATTTTAGACCATGCTTCCCTAGACATGATAAATACAGTATTACATATTTAAAATTGAGTTAAGACCTGAGTTTGACTTTTTAAAATGTTTTTTATTATTTTTAAAAAAATGTCATAATAAGGTTACCTCTTAACAACACATCTACCGATTGCTTTCATTATCATTTAATCTAGTAATTGTTTTCCCATTAATTGTTCAAACTTTGGTCTATAAATTATCAAAAAAAAAAAAACAAAAAAAAAAAGTTTGTTATTTTGAAACATCTCCAGATATATTGTTTCATTTGGCCAACAGTCCAAATGTCAAAGTTCTTCAGTTTACAATGATAAAAAGAACAGCAATAAAGCTCCACAACTGAGAAGCTGTAACCAGCAAAATGTTTGACATTTTTATATTAAAAATGACTGAAATGATTCATCGTTGACCAAAAACAATTGCTGATTAATTCCCTGGTAATATGCTAATCAATAAATCATTTCAGCTCTACTATAAATACTGTAAGATTGTTTTCTTGAACTAGTTAAAATGGACAGCTAAAAAGGCATAACATAAAGGTATTACAATTTTCTATCTGTTGTGTAGTTTGTCAGACAGCCTGAACACTGGAGTGAGTTTTGGAAAACCCTCATTCATTTTTTTAGCTGGCTTTTGCAGTGTTAGAAACACACCAGGAGGGGGCAGCATTTCCCTTGACGTTGTTTCCACAGTATGTCTGTTGAGTAAAGAAACTCAGCTCCCTCGTATTTCACTGTGTGGCAATAATGAAATGAAACTTTAGTAATTTTTCTGCTACGTTTTCTGGTCGTTTGAGAAGCTTAATCAATCAATTCTTAATGTCAGGTCAACAATGAATAAATGTGTGTAACAGTTCCTCCACACAGTCTGTGACAGTGTGATCGTTAATGTGGCTATTATTAATGCTCCGTAGAATTTATTGACCTCCAAGTAATGTAATGTGACAATATCTGTGGGTGCATCCTAACTATGGAGAAGATCCTGGGGGATCCGGTGTGAAAAGGAAGCCCTCCCGCCCAGTGACAATACTAGTGTGAAAAGGCAGTAAGATGCTTGGCATGGGACGCTGAGAGGAACGCTATCCCCGGTTAACTCTTCTAATTTCATTACTCTACATGGATCCTCAGCTTAGAGCCAATCACATAGTTGGCTGCTCTCTAGTGGGGGTCACACATAACAGCCGTTAAATTGTGACAGTGGCCCAGACTTGCATACCTTAGCACATAATCTGATTATCGGATCAATAACACGGCAACATTTGGTGCATAGCTGGGATGGCTGGCGTCTTCTCTGGTTACACATTGCTGGCATTCACCACTCGTTCCCACTTTATAGGTGACAAACTGCGAATGCAAGCAGGAATTCAAATGGAAGGCCTTTTAAATAAGACGAGTCGCATAGCGCAACCTTGACCACATCTGGCTTCGCTACTGTCCCTGCAATTCACACAGTTACTTAAATATCAACACACTCTATATATCAGTGTATAAAATCAGAAAATTATCTAAAAGCCTGCATCAGTACCTGCGCAAAACTAAGAAACATATTTTGAAGCCTTTATTAGTACTTGTTCTCTGGAAGTATTTATTCCTGTATTTCCAGCTACATTTATGCCTCTTAAAGGGACAGTACACCCCCAAATCAAAAATACATATTTTTCCTCTTTCCTGTAGTGCTGAGTCTAGATTGTTTTGGTGTGAGTTGTGTTGGAGATGTCTTCATTGTATCAAATATAATGTATCTTTGTTTTGTTTTTGTTTTTTTTCCAAAAACTCATCAGCAATGTCTCTATCCAGAAATCATGACTCAATTACTCAAGATCCACATTGTTGTGAGCAGTTTCGTAACTTTTTATTTTTCCTGCCGAAAAACACGCCTGCCATGCCACTGCGCAGAAGAAAGCGTGCATCTACTCATAGATGAATTATTGAACAGGCCTGGGCTCAGGGGGCCAATGGGTCCGGGGCCCCACTGCCCTTCACCTGCTAAATTTCACTCAAAGAGACATGTATCAATTTGGAAGTGGCACAAAATGACTGCAGTAAGACACAAAAACAGCTTCTAAGAGATGCTCCTCTGTAGGAGAGGTGGTGGGGCCTCCTGAGTGTCTGTACCCAGGGGCCCACAGTCTCATAATCCACCTGCATCTACTGCTAGCACCACTGAGCTAGCTAATATCAAAGCTCACTTGAAAAGGACACCATTAATGTTTACATCCCACGCTGTCACAAGCAAAAGCCTCTCATATATCAGTAGATGCACACTTCCTTCTGCAGTTGGCTGATGCATTTCAGTAGGAAGAAAATAGTTCCTTTATAAACCTGCTCACAGCAAAGGCTGTGGATTATCTTGACCAGGTCATGATTTCAGGAAAGAGACAATGATGTTGAGTTATTCAAATTTATTTTTCGCTGTTTTGTGCACCACAAGCCGAGTGCCATTTGGTTCCATTATAATTGAGAGAAAGCAGACATCTCTACAGCCGATATCTTTAACACTCGGCGCGTAACACCAAAAAAATCTAGACTGATAAACAGCGCTACAGATGAGAGGAAAACTTTGTGTTTTTGATTTTGGGGTGACCTGTCCTTTTAAATTAGTAGTAACTTAGATACCTTAACTCAAAATGTCAGGGAAGGTAGACATTTAAGAAATATGGCATTTACCATAAAAATATTTATTGACGTCACAATCTTCTCGGACACAAAAATGAGAAATGACACACACAAAAAAAATCCCAGAAATATTTGGAAAGCCCAAATTCAAAACATCTATGAATGACAGAGAAATAAACAACTAAAATGGAACATTGTCATCAAATAGAGAGAACACAATCTCTGAGTGTGTTCAGAGCAAACACATACTTTGTAACACTTGATCTGAACACATTTTTGATATGTTTTTTGAGAAATGACCTTTATTCTCCACAAAAATGTGTATAGATAAGAAAGTCCACCAAAAAACATGTTATGGTCATCTCATTCATCTTTCTCTTTAGAAAACACATTAAACTGAGGCACAATAATTTCAGAACACTGGCCTAACCAAACACCAATAAATAGAAACACTTTATTTCAGAGAGCGAAATCGTATAATAACGCAAAAAAAAGGCGTCATGATGACAGTCACAAATCATAAACCACCATAATTGCTGCTCCTGTTTATCGTTGCATGTTGCATTTGTGAAATGCAGATAAGTGGATGATGACGACCACTGTACCAACAAAGAGCATGAGACAGAGATAACCAGGGACGTTGGAGGGAATCCCTGCTCGCCGCTATTCATCCCCACTGTCCCTCCATTCATCCCTCTATCTCTCTGTCCTCTGCAAAAGTCTGATGTGATCCTGTCTTTCTCAGTCCAAGCAGGTCACTGTGGCTCACACCTTGCCAAAGTCTGTGCTGCACCAGCAGCGTCAGGAGAGCGAGCGGAAGAGAGATGCGAAAGAGAGAGCACAGATTATAGACAGTGACACTGTCCCTCTCTTTCCCTCGCTCCCTCTGCCTGCTTTATCTCCATGGTGCACACACGTCGACCTGGAGCAAGGCTGTATACTGGCAGGGGAGGCCGGGAGCAGAGAGAAGGGGGTGGATAGATGGGGATGGAGTGTGTGTGGGGGGGATAAAGGGACACGGCTGCTTCAATAGCGGAGCAGGTCCAGGGACTAATTGGATCTGGTAATGGCTGGTCAATGTGACTGAAGGGCTCGTTAGAACCAGTACAGCTCCTTGCCTTTCTTGTGCTGCTGGAGGCCTGAGAAGAAAGGACAAGGGAACAATGAGGAGGACAACGGTGAACAACAGAACACAGGTTGTCATGGAGCCTACTTTTGCCAAACATCCTGTTTTAAAGCCTCTGGGATGATTATGATGTATTTTGTGTGTGTGTTAGCATGCGTGGGAGCATCTATGGCAGGGCCTAGTGTTTTTAACATCACAAATGTATGCACCTGTGCATGTGTTTCCTGCAAAAGGTATCAAAGGGGTTGAAAGTTGTTGCGCATATGTGTGCACATACAGAAGAGCGTGTGTTTGAATATTTGCTAGAATGTGTGTGTGTTTCTGTGTTTGATTAAATGCAATCAGTACTCAGTACTTTGGGTAAAATGTTTTTAGGAATTAATGGTACAAAAAAGAAAAATCAATGCACTACACAATTAATTATTTAAGCACGCTCACATTATGTTCAACCCCACAGAGCTATCCTACAGAAAAGTATGTTTGTTTGGGTTTTTTTGCTCCAAAAACCTATTTTTGCTAACTGTCCCTAATGTCCATACGGAACTAGGAAAAAGGGTATATGTGTATGCTGCTCCCTCAGCTTGATATCAGTGGCAAACTTAATTAAATCTTCAGGAGGTCTTATTGGAAGCACAAGGATGTAGGTTTCGTTTCAATTTTGAGTTTTCAAATTACATATGAAAACTCTTTGAGTGTCAAACACCTAATTTCCTTAATTGTAGTATTTTTTTCAGCATCAATTTGTGTCTTTTCTGCATCAATTTATGATGTAAATTTCATCAATTTTGTCAAAGTAAAAGTCCTCTGCTACTTTCAAGTTTTAATTGGCACGGACAAATACACGTTTTAAAATATTAAGGAGGGCGTGCCCCCTGCATCCCCTCCAAAATCTTCACCCTTTGCCTGTGGATGTTTTGAATGACTGAAGAATGTTTTTGGATTTCTTTATTTTAACAGTTTGTTTTATAATCTTCAGCCTTATTGTTTGTCTTGGCTCGGCTTGAAAAAGAGATTTTTAATCTCAATAAGTCCTTTACTTAAGGATACATAGAGGTGAATCAATAAGCAAAAAAAAAAGATATAATTTGTCTCTTTTTTATATAGCCATAAATAATCTGAACATACCATTTACATTTGTATTAACTGTTGTCTGAGTGTCTTTCTATGCATTTTTGTCATTTCATAATTAGAAACTTTTTAAAACTGTAAATAAAGCAGTAGTAGAATGTAACTAAGTATTTCTAAACCAGTGTTGTATTTAAGTACAAATTTGAGGTACTTGTACTTTAATTGAGTCCTTGTACCTCTCCACTAAATTTCAGAGTTAAGTGTTGTACTCTTACATAACTAAATTTATCTGAAATCTTTAGTTACTAGTTATTATACAAAGTAAGATTTTTGCGTAAAACAAAATTGGGAGGAGGAGTTTATAAATTCTGATGTTTTTCTATAAATTAAACTACTCAGAAGTTTCCAGTTGAAATGGTTAGTTGATTTATCAATTAACTGATAGAAAATTAATTGGCATCTACTTTTTATAAACATTTAAGTTGTTTTCTCATTTATTTTGAATAGTTTCAAGTTGTTTTTTTTTCTTCTTTTGATTTTATGCATTGGGTACTTGTACTTTTAAGTACAACTTCCTGATTATATTTACTTGAACATAAGTATCATTTTCAATGCAGGACTTTTACTAGGAACAGAGTGTTCTCACACTGTGGTATTAGTACGTTTCCTTTAGTAAAGGATCTGATTACTCCCTCCACTGACATACAGGAAGAATCAGTGCAGACAGTATTTGTAAAAGCCTGACACGGTTCAGTGGTTACCTGCATCCATGTTGAGTGCCAGCGTCTGGCTGACGTCTCCCGGTGGCAGCAGGCTGGGCCAGGAGGCGGTGGGCTCCAGCTTGCTCACTTCATAGTGGCTTGGCAAGGTGGCGAGATGAGGTGGCCTCACTGTGGGCATCAGCAGGGGCCCGTAGTGGGGCTCCAAAGCTGATGGTGAATACAGTTCGTGGAGAGGCCGCGGGTGGCCGTAGGCTTGGGCCTGGGGATAGCCCCAGCTCTCGGGTGGGTGAGGGTGGGAGTGAGGGTGAGCGTGAGGGTGAGGATGAGCGTGTGGGTGCGGCAGGCCCGGGTGCAACGCTGATGCATATGGGTCCATGGAATAGGAAGGAGTGGCTGTGTCACAGTGGGAGCGGCTCTGAGGTGAGGAGTAGTTACTGTCCCAGAAAGATGGGGGGAAGCTTCGTCGACTGCTGGGCGAAGGGGTATCTGATGGGAGAAGGAGACAGAGGAGGATAAACAACAAATTTAGGCCAAGTCACGAACCATTACACAACTGTGTAGTGATAGTAAATCACTTGATTTATAGGGACAAATGGAAAAGGCTGGAGCTGTGCGAGAGGAGCAACCTGTGCTAAAACGTAGATGTCACTCACATGACTGCTACACCCTCTGGCCCAGATATCTTCCCCATTGGATCATACTGTCACACAGCCCGAGCCCCAACAAGACACAGAAATAAACACAACCACGTTCTCGCAGACAGAGGGAGAGAGAGAGTGACAGAGAGAAAGGTAGAAAGAGAGACGTCCCTATATCCTCGAATTCTATATAAGGTAGACGCTCTGACCTGGAGGGAGCCCAAGGCCCACAGAGCCTTAAATCACTCGCTGTGGTGACATCTCTCACTGTCATGTCAGCCGAGCACTTCAGAAAGTCTCACAACACACTCATGCGCACACACACACACTCAGACATGCAACACTGGCCCTCTGCTAGCACCCGCCGTCCCTCTCCTCTGTCTCCTGCACCCCCACCTGTTGTTTTCTCTGCTTCCCCCCTCTCCTCGCCCTTGACAGAATGTCAAAGAGCCATTATATGTTTTTAGCAGTATACTTATATATATATATAGATATTCCTCTGAAAAAAGACACCCCGCGGCACCCTGAGAGGTAGTGTTTCCCTCGGCCCCTATCACACAGACCACAGCATATATAAATCTGAGCAGCAGGCAGGCAAACTGACTGAGCAACCATTGTGGGGCAAGAGCTGGAGCGATAGTCAGAATGGCAGCCGCAGAGACGTTTGAAGGGGATACGCCGGCGAGGCTGCGCGCTTACGGCCATGTATAAACATAGCATCTGTTGTGAGGCAGGAAGCGTGTGTTGGTGCCGAAATGAAGACGTCCGGCTGAACTAGGAAAGAGACTACCGGCGATAGCAGAGAGGGGGAGAGGCTATAGGCCCTATATGGATATTCAGGGGACATCTGCAGGCTGCTGGTAGAAAGGGACTGAGGTGTCTTGGAAAATGACTCATTTTTACTTTACAATTCGGTACAATCCACATTTAAGAAGAAAATAAATAAGTAATCATTTTAAAAATCATTTGATACTTTTAAGAGTGAAAATTGTGGATTATGTGTATCTTTTTTGCTTTTAAGAGAATGTGCAAAAGCTTTATCACAATAGTTTATGGATCCCAGTCTGCAGTGGCAAGGTTGCTAAAGCATACCACATAAGACCATGAAATGCCTACACTTTAAGCCTAGTTTCCAAAAGCTGCCAATAAAATATAAAAATAAATACAAATATTGATTTTCCCAAACCTAAAAAAGCAAACACATTGTGCATGCTTTCTCTTGCTCTGCTTTGAGTCTTTATCCTAACCAGAGTCAAAGACGTCCCTCTGGACTCTCAGCAGCTCCTGACCTCTGTGACCTCTGAACCCAACTCCCTGACCTCTCCAGGGACAACAGTCCCAACAAGCAGCTTTTTCGTCCTGTCACCTGATCACATCACCTGTCTGACGCTCTGCTGTGGTCTGCACAACTGTCAACTCACCCCGTGTGGCCTCAAAAGCATGAGCAAGACACCACATAGACAACTGTGGCATTGACACATGAAAATTGAGAAACCACATGGATGTAGAGGAGAGCAAAACCAACCTAAAATCAGTTTATCCAACCTTTTTTAGGCTTCAGTTGCTTTAACTGGTGCAAATAACTTTCAGATTAGGTGCCCTTTCTGGAAAAAAAAATATAAATAGTTTTGCACAATACAGTGGTGCTCTCTTTATGTTATTCATCGAGGATATCTGCACTCTGTTGGCTCAAAAATATGGCAAAATTTGGAACTGCAAAATCTTCCCAAGGCCTTGTGCCTTGATTTGGACATATTTGTCCTACTTCTGATGTTTTCTTTATGTTCACACACTGAAAATGGCATAGTTTTCTGTAATTATGTCCATGAAAAGTTCTTTATATGTCCAAGATAACTGACTGTGCACTGCAAGTCTGCGTTTCTCAGATAAAAACAGCTCTGTGTCCATATTTGTACTATAGTCTGGACAATAGGATATACCTGTGCCCTGTTGGTCTGCTGTGCGCCGTTTGCCCTCTCCATCCATGTACGAGCTGAGAGCCCTGGAGAAATGCTCGTCCACCACACTGCTGATGTCCCCCTGGTAGTAGGTGAAGAGGACACAGCGAGAAGTCAGGTACTCTGCCTCAGGGGCCTCCTGCTTCTCCTTGGGGCCCTCCTCTGGCCTCAGAGCCGAAGGCGTATAGGAGGAAGAAGAAGAGCTGGATGAAGATGAAGAGGAAGTTGATCCTCCAGTGCCCAGGCCCCCAGACATCCCCTCAGGGCCCCTGGGAGTGTCCATAAAATCCCGACAGAGAGAAGTGCTGCTCAGACCTGTGGGAGCCTGCGGGTGGGGTGGGGGGGGAGAGGGTTAAGACAGGTGTTGCAGAGGACAATTCTGGAGCTGTCTATGAGACATTTTGACATAATGTTTTTCTTTGTGTGTGGCAGCGCTGGCATGTGTGTGTGCGTGCGTGCGCGCGACAAGATATGAGTTTTGCGGGTGCAGACGACTTTTGTGCTTAATAAGACAGAAACAGCAGCGGCGCGAATTAATACACTTGTGAATGTCCATTTAAATCAATCGAAAAGTGGCATCATAAACACAGAGAGCACTTTTAAACGATTTTTCCAATCAGCTTATTTGCTTTTACGCACAAGCTGCATAAATTAGCCAAACAGTTGTTCCTTTAATCCCGCATCTCCCCGCTAAGGCTGGAAATAATACTGAAAATAAGATATCTATCAAGAGAAAATCTGAATAGTTGCTCACTTCCTACCTGTAAGCTACTGATAAAAGCAGGAGCAGTCGGTGCGTACGGTGCGTAATGTCCATAGGCTGGGTACATAACATCCAAACAGCTCATGGTAAATGAGCGGTGTCTTCACTGCTCTGTGGAAACCGACCTTGCTGAGAGAGAGAGTGACAACATTCCGTTTTTTTATGCCGAAGAGCAACGGGCTGTCGGTGTTCGGTGATCAGTGTGAAAAAGCCTCTGGCAGACTCGACATAGTCACCCCAGCAGGAGCGCACCTCTCCGCTCACTGTGCGCCACAACAGCTGCGGCAGCGAAATGTGGTGAGGTTTATGGAGGAAGCATGAGGGAGTCCTGTCCTGTACATCTCCGTGTCAACCCCTCCCACCTTTACTAGCCCTCCACCCCCAACATCACCACCACCAACACTCCCACCACACAACATCTATAGCACATAATTGATTGCATGCGAGTAAACAGATTGTTCCCTTTGGTTTTAAGGATTACTTGGCTAAGTAGTTAGTTCATGTAAATTGCATAGCATTATGGGTATAGCTCAAGCCCCCAGGAATAGCGCCAGGCTTTGAAGACATTTTTACATTGTGGTCAAAACTTACACTATCCAGGTCTCTCACAGGATGCCACAGGGCTCAAAAGGACTTTTTTTCTTTGACTTACATCAGAATCACAATCACAATTAGGTTTTATTGCCAAGTAAATTTACACATACGAGGAATTTAACTTGATGTTTTAGTGCAAAAATAATTAAAATAGAGTAAGAATAAAAACATAGTAACTGTAAAAAGAATAAGATAAACAAAAATATAGAAGCAATATAAAAATGTAATGTGCCAATACACATATAGAGAAGACAAAATGTATGTACAAAAGGTGCAATGTGGGAATTGTACAGTTGTGCAGAAGTTAAAGGTGCAGTGCACTGGGAAAGAGACGTCTTTAAATCAGTGGTTACTTTTTTTTGAGCGCCAAAATCCCTGTGAAATTATTTGTTTCACTATCTGGATTTGATCCATTTGAACCAATAATATTTTGAAAATCTTAGCGCAGCCCTAAACCAGAAGTTAGCCATTCGGCTGACAGAAGTTAGCTGCTTGGCTTCACTCGGCTGCACTCTGCCACTGTCTGTTCTGTGGGTCTCATAATGTGGAAGGTCTGGGCAATTGCTTCTTGCAGAAAGAGAGCATTTTTGGCTTCATGTGCCACTAAGCAACTGTCACAGGAATGAATTGGGCACCATCTCAGATGCTGTATCCAGGTCTCTTAGTACATCGTTGGTACATTGTTGCAGATGTTATATGACATTTACAATAACTCAATGCATTTTCTTTAAATTGTGGTAAATTATTGTTAAATGCACTGTAGTTATACAAGAGAAATTGAAAGATATCAAAAACATTCTTTAATCATTCAAAACATCTACAAAAAATAGGGGCAGATTTCGAAAGGTTGGGTCTTGGGTTGCAGGGGACACGTCCCCCTCAAAAGTTAGAACATGTGCATTTCCCCTGCCATTAAAAATACAAAAGTAGCAGCAGAGGACTTCTGCATTGAAAAAATATATACATTTACAACATAAATTGATACAGAGATAGCACAAATTAGTATATAGAAATTCACCACAATGCAGGAAATTAAGTGTTTGGTGCTCCAGTTGTTCTTGTGGAGGACCAACAAACCCAGCGTTTCCTATGACCTCCCCCAAAGTTGAAACCAAACCTACGCCCCTAACATTCAAACAAAACAAAGTGTTTTCTAGAAACACCCTGTGACTAAGTATGCCTCCACAACTTTTTAATCCTGGTGTAGAATAAAGGTTAAATAGAATGTCACCCAGTTACACAAATAGAGTTGCATGAGCTCACTGAGCTTTATAACCAGCCTCACGACAATGAGCACATGATACATGCGATTAAGTGACATTTTATTTCTTTCCATGTCCTGCGAATACTTGAAAACTTTGTTCTCAGTCCAAGCTGAAAGCGTATCCGTGGTCTTAAAACAGCCGTCGGTTGCCAAGTAAACCTTCAAGTCATCTGAAGTATTTAGTGTGTTCCCAGAATGACACATAAGTGTCAACTATAGGTTGCATACACCGGCCATACCAACATAGAGGAGAAAGGGACTCTGCACAAATCTATGACAAATTATCACCTATCAGCAGTGCAAACAAAAAGATATTTTCACACACACACACAAACAGACCCGATGACAATCACAAACACCACAGGAGCTCAGAATCCATCGTTCATCCATGTGCAAAATGCATCTCAAAAACATTTAACTCTATCGACACCAAGTCAGACACATTCACCAGAATAGTGTCGTCTATTTCTCTTGTTTTAAGGGTTTGCAGGTGCCTGATGTTTGGGCATGCCAGTCTTTTTGACGAGCACTTCAGAATGCCTGGGAGAATAGTGTGGAAAATTTGCAGAATTCCATGGACGAGTGTCAGATGAGGTGGAATGTCTCTGATGTATGTGAGTGGACGAGCTCCCCGGGAAGTTACATCGTCCCTCCGCTGCGATCTGTAGATGGAGAACATGATCAACATCTCGCTATGCATACATCACACATAGTATGAATAACTAGTGGCAGGTTATTGGCATGCTAATGAATCAAACATGCTCTTAAATAGCGGTGGATAGTTCTTCTTGCATCACTGTTTTAATGAAATGATTTACAGCATAGCACTGCAATATAATACTGTAAATTGTACAGTATTGCACTGCATACAGCCTCAGTAGAGCGATGAATACTTTAGAACTTGTACATTCACTTTTCAAAGAGTTTAGTCTTAACATTATTGGGGCACTAATCCCACTTCAGTCCATTGCCGTCCCAGCATGATGTGCAACATGACGTACTCGATCCACATACATGCAGGGTAATGCAGGACAGCAATGGAGTCAGGGGAGAGTGATGCAATGCTAGAAAGCTCCCTGTTACACCAGCGTGATCAACAGCTGCAGCTGACAGAAGGGAAGGGAGGGCACTATTAGTATTAATGGCCATGACTAAATTTCTCTCTGTGTCTCTGTCGCTCTTTCTGTCTCTGCCTCTCACTCCTACATGTCTTCCCTAGTGATACACACACCTTTTCTCTTTATAATCACCCTGTGTTCCCCCAGGAACAGCAACTCCCTACTGTTAATTATGTGTGTGGACAGTGCGTGTGCACATACATGCCGCAACAGTTGTCCTTGACTGACCAAACTAGGAAGGGAGCATTGAGACAACCAGCTTGCAGAAACATGGCAGAGAGCCCAAAGTCCAAAACCAAGTCAGTCGGTATACATTTGTGTTTGTAAATGATACTTTACCGTGCATGCTAAAATCTTTGCATGTAAAGAACAGTATGTGCAAACCTCCACAGTTGCTCTTGTGTGTGTGTGTGTGTGTGTGTGTGTGTGTGTGTGTGTGTATGTGTGTGCAAGTGTGCAGTGAGGTGTCTGTGTGTCTACATTTACGTGTATATGCTGAAAATAAACACAGGTTACATCACTCCTTGTGACCCTGCAGCACATCGAGGCCCCGCCTCCGTTAAAAGAGGTCTGACAAGGCAAAGTCTCTCATTGGCTGAGAATGCTGCAGGGCCTGACGAGGTAGTAATGGCAACCTGGTTTTATTTAGACCACCATTCACATTGCAACACCACCATTAATAGTTTATACTCTATGCTACAAATACCTCAAGTGGCCTACATTAAAGAAATAAGTGCACACATGTTCTTTCATGTGACCATTTTTGAAGGAGCAGTATGTAGGATTGAGTGGCATCTGCAGTAATGGTTAAGACTGCTGATTGCAGCCAGTTGAAATCTCTCCCAGTTAGGATTCCTTGAGTGTCCATTATTCAGAAGATTTTAACAGGAACCGAATTATCCACAGAGTTTTTTCCTCTATAAATCAAGGACCAGTTGATTTAAACAAGTAAAAAAAACTAAATTAAGCAGTTTCACAATACAAATCAGGGTTTTTCCAGTGCTGTTTGGTTAATTGCAGACATGCAACCCAGGACCTGCTGATGTGTGCTTACCTTATTTCTGATCTGGATGTTCAGATGTTTTTTTTTATTGTGAGCCAAATTATCTGTAGAGGTCTCTTCCTCTCTCAAACAAATTAAGAAGGTGGTTTAAAGCTGTAAAAACATGGAATAAGGCAGTTTCATATTACAAATCAGTGTTGCATGTTGAAAACAGGCAGCAATCCCAACACCGTCTAATATGTGCCCACCTTTTTTCTTTGATAATTTAAGATCCAGACATTTGAAAGGTTTTTACCAAGAGCTGAATTATCCGCAGAAGTCTCTTTCTCAGACCCGGTGAATTGAACCAGTAAAAACACAGAATAATGCAGTTTAACCTTTAAAAAACACTGCTGATTGCAGAGGGGCTGCTAACTACAGTGGCTGGTGCAAAAATGCAAATGGACCTATCTAGAACAGGTGTTTGGTTGGTCCATTCTAGGCTACCGTAGAAACAGTGCAGTGCAACATGACATACTCCCACTGCATACTCCTTTGGTCAAGGACTCACTCCCTATATAGATATAAATGGCTCATTCTAAGGTAACAAAAACACACAATTCTTTTTTTTCTGGTGATTATACGTTGTTCCATTTGTACTCGCTTAAATTCTACCTACTGGACCTTTTAAGTAAAATGATTGTAATGTAAGAAACAATCATATAATTAAAAAACAAATCAGGACAATGCCATCAGTAAGCTCGTGGTAGTGGTCTGTAAAATGAGGCCTGTTGAGAACCTGAAACCTCATAAGCTACCTCCTGAAACAACAAGGCCTTTATTAAGGTCTCATACTGGCTTGGTCCCAAGAGGGTCGGACCTCAGGATTCCACTGTTGTTTATATGCCTCTGTGTGTGTGTGTGTGTGTGTGTGTGTGTATATGTCCAAGACAGAGATGTACAGCTGCCCCGTTTGTCCAGTTCCACACAAACTCATCTCAGCTGTTCAAAATCATCACCAAGTGTCATCGGAAACACAGACACACTGGCACACACTAACGCACACACGCAGACACACACAAAGGGCCACATATGGACAGGTCTGGCTCATTCATCCTTCAGCACAAATGTTGGTGATAAATCTTCTGTGATAGAATGTGCAAGTGTGCAGCTATTTTCTTCCTAAAACAACTCCCTTATTGTGTCCACGCAGACCACCAGGACCCAGGATACCAGAGCTTTTGGCCTAAAATTCAGTTAAATATGAGTAAAGAATTTTAAGGATCAAACTTTCTTTAGCTTGTTCAATAGAAATCATGTACACATCAAAGATTTTCCACTACATATGCAGGCCTACAATATTACATTGATTAATGCATTTTTACTACCTGCTGGGCAGTCGACAGTTGTGGTCAATAGCAGCAGTTTGCAGCTTGCAGGAACATTAAACCCTCATTGTTTTCACATGAAGGCATATTTTAAAATTGATGATATGTATCAATGTTTGCACTTTACATTGATAAAAGTGGATTGTTGATTATTGAATTGATATATTTATCTAGATAGTTCTATTGCCACACTCTTAGAAGCAACATATCTATATTTCATTGTGAAGGAGAGATCATCTGGGATTTGGGGTACTGAAAACCTTGTGATTGTCTTGTCTTGGACTTAAGTGTTACATTACACTTCAGTTAATACAGTAATTCTCCTGTTCCCAAGTATTTCTTGAAATATATTCAGAAAATTCCTTAAATCATCCCAAAAATATTGTCACATCATACCAGTTTTCAGGAGTAATATTCTGACATTTGACAAGTTTGTAGGTTACTGTTTGAACTGCTCACCAGCAAAAGTGAAAGTAAAAACCAACCCCAGATTCACTCTCCTTTGACATTTGCCTGGCTTTGAAGAGAGAATGGATAACTTTTACTTTAAGTTGAGTTTTAATTATAAGGATTTTTAGAGAGAATGCATGTGTTCAGGAAGCACTGAGAATACAACTGTTTAAATGAGACTTGGATTATACTGTTTCAGTTGTGCGTGAGTTTGTAAACTGAACTTGATGTAGTTTCGCCGATGTCAAACAGTTCCCAATGACTTCAATTCATCAAGATTTTTTTTTCTATTTTTAGATTCCTTGTCCATCTGGGGCATACAGGAAGACAAAGTCTTCATGAATTCAGCACAACATGGGGTGAGTAACTGCTAAAAATGGTCATGTGGAAGCAAATTCAAGTTCATGCAAGTTGATTTTCATGTAGTGCTTAAATTAACAATGCTGTAGAGCAGTGGGTTGCAGGTCCATTCTGAATGCACCACAAATGACTTGTGAACATGTCAAGTTTGGGAAAAAAGACAACACAATTTATTTTGAAGTACAGTGAGTTTCTGGCACAGAGCTTTAAACTTTAAGTCTTGTTTCAGTTTACTCTGGTAATACATTTTATTTCCTTGTGTTCTAAGCCAACATGCTGTTTGCATTTTATGGAATAATATTAAATAGGTGGTAATTTATCAAATGTGTGCACCTTGAACTAATGACTAATGAGGATAGTGAAAACACTTACGTAAATACATGTAAAAACTTGTGTTTTGAAAATAGGTTGGCAGTATTATTTTTGGTTTGTAATTAATTGGCTTAAAAATGCAAAAACACTGGTTTTTATCTGCTATTACAGTCTGCTATGATTCTTGTGTGGTAGCTATAGGGGATACGCATTTCTGGGAAAATGTGTAATGAACAGAGCTGCAGCAAATCAACAGAAACTCAAATGTCATTATTATAAGGAGGCAATTTGCACACTACAATTCATACACACACACACACACACACACACACACACACACGCACACACACACACACACAAACACACAAACACAGAGAGAGCTTGACCACAGGTAAATGCCCTGAATGCTGACTGTTTATTAAAGGCTAACCCTCTGAAACGGACAGAATGTGAATTAACAGCATCCTTGGAGAGGCTGACAAGTGCTACATTCCTAACATCCTATTACCGAGAGTACCCTGCTGCCACGCTGCCACTGGGTCACTGGAGTTATGCACACACAATTACAAATTCACACACTCGCATACAAACCAACACAGATACATGGCCAAAGGAACACGTACAAATGCATGAAAGATGCACACAGAAACATTAATCTGGGCGTGTGGGATTGTCACCTTTCGCCTGACATTCCTGCTCCGGTGTGCCAGAGGGGTCCGGAGTTAGAAGGGCACTATTGGTGGAGGGAGAGCGGTGCAGAGGGTGGACGAGAGGGCAGAATCACAAATTTGGCATGTCACATGGTCAAACAGAGAAGATTTACAACTGATCAGGTTCCACATCGGCAGCATGGTGTTGTGGCTTCAGAATGCCAGGTATGGGAGTGAGATCAGGCTCCGGCTTTAGACTGTACACCCTTTCTGGCAACTGCAGCCAATGTGACTGGCTCAAGATGGCAGTGTTATTGGGGCCTGGCGTGTGGAACGTGGTCTTTCCTTGTCTGGTCTTTAACTTCTTCCTGGTTGTAAAGATTGACATACCTCCGCACATGCAGATGTAACAAAATAGGTGGGCGTCTATGCAGAGAAAAACATAAAGAGAACTGCTACATATTTGGAGTGAAAGCAAGAAGTAGTGTGAAATATGTTTAACCAAAGTAGAAACATAAAACTGTAAAAAGAAATAAAAATAAAAAATACATAGCCTATCTTTTTTTCTCTGATTTTATTTCTCTCTGTGCAGTCAGGAGCTATGATTTACTCACCGGTGACATCATGGAGACCACAGCTATTTTTATTGGCTGGTAAATGGCCAGCTCTTCTCCATGCTATGCCACCTGTCCAATCCGCACCAGTCAACAAGCCCCTGGGAAAAAAAATCAAGCACCCAAAAATGATTGAGAGTTGAAAGGCGGAATATGATACATGCATGCCATGCTACTGTCCTAGGCATGTTTCACAAGTCAAATGTCTTGTCACTGCTACTGGTTTGGTGTTCCTGTTTGCCTGCATTAGACATATACAGTGCACTGCGTTTCTTATTTAAAAAAAAAAAAAAACATACTCAATGTATTTTTCTGTTTCAATCTGCATACATTCTTTTGGGTTTTGCATGTGAATTTAGAATTAGATATCCCTCTGTTGATGACATCTTGTGATCGACACCATGTTCTGTGCTCCTTGTTCTGCCCTGCGGGCTTCACAAATGTTTGAGTGTGCGTGTGTTTGTGTGACTCCGAGGGTGGGGTTATTCCTGGCCGTGTGTTGTGTGTTCTGAGGTGCAATTTAGTCACATGCCATCTGACCAACCCTTGGCCCTGAAAAATGATAAGTACAGTAGAGGGTGGGGGCCAGCACATAACCTCACTGCCCACTGGAGTGATGTCAATTTCAGCAAAAGCAAGTTAGCGGATTTATAAGATGAGAACAGATGTAAATAATGACTGTAGATAATAACACAGATTACAGTGTTCATTAAAGAATACATTAAAATGGGCTGAGTACGACACACTGGGCCCCTGGGCACAGACAAGTAAAGGGCCCCACCACCTTGCCTGAGTTTTTTTTTAAATTAATTAATTTATTTAACCTTTATTTAACCTGGAATAGTCCTGTTTATTTTATTTTTATTTTATTTCCAATTAGGGCCCCAGGGCCTGTCGCTGCTTGGTCTGTTCAGTAATTCTTGTATGACTACATTTATGAAATTTTCAAGTGTTGAAAAAGCAGCCATGAAAGATGGCTTTATTTCCTGCTTATAGAACCATACAAAGGTCTTGAGCTTTATGGCCTAATGTATTCTACTTTAATGTTAGTAAGGGTTTTTGAATTTAGCAGGTTTGGTGCCTCTATAAAGGATTATTAACAAACTGAGACAATATAGACATTTCCAATTAGGGTCAGAATGGCCTGAGCCTGGATGGACACCAACAAGAGCACTTCACAAATGAATAGCCTGTAAATGAATGAAAGCTGTAAACCATGAAAGGATTTGCTGATTAAGTTTCTTAAAAGCATGTTTGAGAGATCAGAATACCCTTTACTGTAGAGAAACAAAGGGCTAGTCCTGAATGGCCATGTGTGATAACTGCATGCCACACAGAAGCTACTCTTGACCTTAATGCCTCATATTATCATTCAGGAGAGTGGCTGAGTCCATCTTGTGGCAGGGTTGTGAAAGGACAAGTAATGCTTTTTAGAGAGTTCCTGAAAAAGAGAGGTTTATTCTGTGAAACAACGCTAGAGGGGGCTAAATGTTTCAAATAGGAGGCAAATATGTATAAGGTCAAACGCTGTTTAACATAACTGTTCTTTGTCTGATGGGAAATATCTCAGTGTTGTGGTATTCATTATAACTTTATATAATTTAAAACCTTGTGACTTATAAAAATAGTGTACTGTTTTTCCCTCAAGAGTTTGTCCACTTTGCTGATATGTGATGACTCACTGATGTAAAAACCACATTAGGAAAAAACGGAGGAGGAAGATATGATTGTGATAGCGGCCAACATTAAATTTCCTTTTCTCGTAAGGAACTGTGAAGCAGACTGTCTATGCTGATGCAGTAAATAGAAATCTAGATTCTCCACGTACCCAATTAAGAAGAAGGTTGATCACAATCACAAACTGATTGAACTCTTTGTGAAAACCATTTCAGAATTACATAGTGTAAAATTATTTTCTCCTTTCAAAAAGCATCCATGTTAATCCACAATCAAAGGGCCTTAAGTTTACTAAGAAGAACAGAAGATATAAGAATTCATATAACCTACGTCAAAGTTTATAGTCCAGAGCAGGGATATTTGCTTTGTCCCGGGGCCACATTTACAAAGTGACCGGAAAACATGGGCAAGTTAATAAACAAATATAATATTTATCAGTAGGCTATATATAATAAATTAATTACCTGCTATCAACCTTTGCTTTTTTTAATGTTTGCTGTCCTCACATATGTTTGCCAAGAGGCAAATGCAGTCGCAGCAGACAGGTTAGGTGTATGAAGGTATGAAGGGGTGATTTCAGGACATTCTGGGCTTATCCTGAACCTCTGTTGGGGGGTCAGGGGGAATCCCTTTGTTGCCTTTTTTTTCACTGTGGCACCTCAAATTTAGTGTAAAAAAGAAATCCCATAGTGAATCCATTTATTTTCACTGTCAATTAGAAAATTTTCAGCAAGCCACCCAGCACCCTATCACTGGCCAAATTTGGCCCACAAACCATAAGTTCAATGTCACTGTCCTAGAGTGTCTCTGTTAAGCTTGTTTCACTTAAAGTTAAAAAATGTCGCCTTAACGTCCTGTAAGGGTCAACCAGTTTTCTCAGAAATATTTTTGTGAAACTGGATAAAGTATATTCTGTCTTAGTAAAGAGTGGAACAACTAGCAAGAATACAATCAAATTTTATTTGAAAAATAGGTATTTTTATACCACATCAGTTACCTTGTGATTCCACCAGTAAGTAGCTCGAACCTTAGTGGGGTACTAATTACTAAAATTAGCCCTACATGTCTGTTGAACCTCTGAAAATAAGCTACAGTTACATGCTTACATGTTTAATTGTAATAATTTCTCCACAAAAAAAAAAGCCAAAAACTTTTTGAGGTTTTTTGAGAATTATAAATTATGCATTCCAAAATAATTAGTTGAGCTAATTTTCATATAAGTTCTTTGGATTTATAAAACCGAGTTGTTTGCTACCTGCTGGAGATAACCTAAGTCAACTAAATTAGCTGCTTAGATCACACATACAATATGTATTGTATGTAAAAACTTTTGTCAATATGGACATGCTACACACACGTACTGAAACCACAAGCACTAAAGAAGACGGTATTATCAGCATAGTAAACACAAAAGACGCAATGAAGAGATCAGTAGATGTAAAAGACAATTTTTCAATAAGCCAGGGAAAATGCCCAGTGAACTCTATTCATAATTATAATAATTATATATTTAAATTATGGTACAGAATTATTATAATTTGTAAGCGTTTTTAAAGGGTTAATTTCCCTTTCTTTTTTGTTTGGATTTTTTGGGGGGGAATTTTTAGGTAATTTTCTTGTACTTTTCACAAATTTCTTGCTAACCTCTGGTTCATTTCATTTTCTGTTGCTCATTTTCTTCTTCCCATGTTTTTGAATAAATAAAGCCAATTCGGCCAGGTCTTAAATCATTAAATAATTTGATTGTATTTCCATCTTTGCTAAGCATGCTTTTTGTGAAAGGACGTAAAATCCCGTCCCATATAGACGCCTTATTCCAAATATAAGCCTGTTGAGTTCAGTGATTTAAGCAAATAATAAACAGGGGTATTCATTGAAGTTTTACGGTATATTTTATATTGAATAGGTCTGCTTCGAGGTTCCACATCAGAGTGTGAAAGTGCACCTCCGCGCCATTGGGGGGCGCGTGTCCGCTGTAAATAAATGCCATCGTGGGTTGACGAGGGCCGCCCAGCCATGTTGAGGAGTCTGTCAAGCAAACTGCAGCCCGCCATTGTGTAGAAACCAGGCTCTGTAGAGAGATAGGGGCGCTTGGGTGAAACTCTTCAATAGCTAGACCAATTCTACACCCTGCCTCTTTTATTTAGGAGTAAATACAGTTACACAGGCTCCGGGGGGGAAAGACATGTCAGCCAGCAGCCTTCTTGAACAGGTAAAGAGGGGTGTTTTCTGAACATTTACGAGGGCCAAATTTCTCAGCATCGCGACGGCTAGCGAGGATAGCTTAGCTCAGAGGCAGCGGCTGTGGCTCTGTAGTGCAGTAGGCCTGACCACCTGCTAAAGGAACTGACTGCTGAAAATATATCTCTTCATCTATTTTTCCCCTTCCTTTCTTCTCATAAATCAAACCTTCATGAATCACCTGGACCCAATCCAGAGACCGAAAGGCCAAGCTAATAAAGGTAAGAACAAATATTGTATTAACGCTGCCGACACGGGGTTGAGTGAATGCGGATCTTTTTACGTGCGGTGCGCTTTGAAAATCTTGCGTGCGCGGATGCGATAGCTCCTAGCTGCTTGACAAATAGGCCTGTGCGTTTAAGTTTTTTTTAATGTTTACGTTTATTTGCCACTTGCACGAAACGAACATTGTGCTTTATAAGAGTGTTCTCGGTCCTTTTCTCATCATTTGCGAGTTTCCTCAAGACCCCTGAAATGGCACTTGTAAGTTAGCATTAGCTATCTACCTAGCTAACGTTAAATGGCAACATGATGCATAGCCTTTTCCTGGTTTAACTTGCAACGCTTTTTATCACACTGACAGGTGCGAGAACACACTCTAACTTCTCGGTGTCTCTTAATATCGGTCACTGAGAGACATTTTTGCAGTGCTAAGCCACAGGTGCCATCCTATCACGCTGGCTAATGTTAGCCAAGTCCGTCATGTTGAAAGGACTCTTGGCGCTCGTTAACATGGAGACGCTGCGCACTGCACGCAGCTAACCACACAGCTAGCGTGCTAACGTTAGCTGGTTGCTAAGTTAACAGAAAATGACACGTCTTCCGACATCCTTTTCCTGTGTCCAAACGGGCCTCGCGCTTTCCCGTCATCATGCTGTTCAGGCTGTAATATATGTCAGCATGTATTTGATAACCTGTTGTAATTTAACTTTAAAGCGTCCCGAAAAGCCCCCAAAAGTCAACCGACACAGTAGCAACAGCTATTAGAGAACACCCTGAAACTTGTAAAAACAAACCACAAGCCACTGGTTCACAAGCATTAAACATGCAATAGAGTTGCTCTGGATATAAAAGTGTATAATCTCCACTACATTTTAGTTTTTAAGTTTAAATATCTTATATGACAGTATGCATTACAGTGCAAAAGTCTTAGGCCAACTTGTTGTTTTAGCAAAGCTGCAATGAGGAGCTATATATGTATTTTAGTCTGATTATAAAAAATACAACTAAAGAATACTGTGAACATGTACAATGCATTGATACACACAAAAACAGAACTAAATGGCTTCTGTAGACTGAAGACAATGTTTATTGTGAAACATGGAATCATACAATCAAAACAAAAGGTAGCTCAAACAATACTTAGCTTCGGTCATATCTTTAATGTAACCTGGTGTAAATACACTAGAAGATTACAATTACAAAATCTAATATTGTCTGCCCATGAGAGTTCAAGACATGGTGAATAGAAAGGAAGGTTACAGTAAATACTTGCAGCTATATCTTGTTGAAGTTGTTATATTCTGAAATATTTGCATTTTTACACATTTTCTGTATGCTTGTATTTTAGAAAAGAGGCTATTGAGAAATAAATCTGTATGATCATTATAACCTTGCTAAAATAAAGTTTAAGGTGGTCAAAGACTTGCACAGTACTGTATAGTCAGTGCCAGGTGCCTTCATTTCTTCTCTGGCATTGATTCATCTCATGTGCACAATATGCTGTGTAATCTGAAGCCTATTAAGTAGTCATAGTATGTGATGTCTTATCATGCTCAGCTGCATTTCCTGTGTCACTCATAAATAATTGCTAGGAGTGGTTTTTTTGTGTAACAAGTGGTGGTGATTCTGACGTTAAACGACCAGATAATAAGATATCTCATTGCTGTAGTCGCACAAACCTGTATCATCTGTTTACATCAGTATCATTTTCTTTTCAGTGCAAAACGGAGCTGTGACCCAAAAGGATACTTTGAATGACGATGAGTTTGAGCCTTACCTGAATACTCAGGCCAGACAGGTAAGCTGTAATTGACCTGTGTTTGCCAACAGGTGCTGCTTTTCTGTTGAATCACCTTTATTATCAGAGATTAAAGTACCCTCAAGTTATCAAACAACTGAATACCCTCATTTTTGTTTTTGTTCCTGGTTAGTTATAAATCTTTTTAATTTTTGTCTCTTATGATCAAAGGCAATTTCATAGATTAAAAAATCAACAAGTTGTAACTTGAACCTTAATATCAGAAGTTGCCACTTATATTTCAAGTGTGTTCATTTGTTTTTCTTTGCACAGTCATTTTAGTGTATAGTAGAAATGGAGTTGGAATGGTACAAGATTTTCAAGGTATGATAACCATCCCCCCAAAAAATGTCACAGTATTACAAAATAATTATTATTGTCAGATAAAATCATCCCTCAGGGTATGTAAACAGAAGCTTTTTTTAAGTTGAACAAGTGCATTAATCAAATTAAACCATGGCACCATTTCCTTTAAATGGAAGTATGCTTAAAAAGGATGCCTTTTTAAAATAACTTTTTTTTTAACAAAAAAGGTGAGATTCTCTTTGTAGTTGCATTTTCATACAATTTTCAATTTTCATACAATTGTATACCTTATTATATCACTTATTATATCATGATTCTTAAGATAAGTAGCATGTGGCCTGAGTAATGATAGCCTGATAGCCAGGATCAATTTTAAATGCCCTGATTTCGCAGTTTGCCTCAGAACACCCCTAATACCTACATGCTACCTTGATATCATGTATTTTTGCATGATATATTAGACATTTGGGACTATTCGTGTTGTTAGTATTTCACAAAAGCTTTGGAAGTAAGAAGTTCTGTCGGTGTGACTTTTTGGTAACAAGTACAACAATTAATACACTCTTGCAGACTGCTTTGTTTCAGTGGCCTTGGTGCCTATTTTTTTATTTATTTTTTTGTGAGTGTGCACATCCCTACTTTTTGCATTGCTAAGGAATATGGGATGACCTTAAAGATGTGCAGCAGGAATGAGCGCAATTTGTCAATTATGAAGTTTTCAGTGGCCTTGAATATTACTTCTCTTTGATCAGTGGATTTCCTCTTGTGTGGCAACAGACACACTGTCTGTGAAGTGGGCTGTAGAGGAAAAGAATGGAGCCTGTATTTTCCTCCACTCAGAAGAGTGCGCC
Source organism: Plectropomus leopardus (assembly GCF_008729295.1). Lineage (NCBI taxonomy): Eukaryota > Metazoa > Chordata > Actinopteri > Perciformes > Serranidae > Plectropomus > Plectropomus leopardus. The sequence goes on from NC_056476.1 coordinate 13,461,529, forward strand.
ATCCTTTTGTTAAAGAGAATGTTACTTTTTTGTATGGTATAGTTCAGGGCTATGCATTTATAGATCAGATCTGAAGAGAGGAAGAGAAGTACTGTAAGTTTAGTTATTGTGTGGTGGGTCCTTGTTTTATGATAATGATTAAATAATTAGGTACATTTGTTCACATTTTCTCTTGGTCTGACTTTTTGGATCCACAAGGACAAGGTATAAACATATATAGAACCGTAGGTTATGTTAAGAATTAATGTTGTAAATAATGTTATGTAATCAGTAAAGTTTTAGTGTGTTGTTGCAAAGATTTTTTTTTTAATTGTCTCTCGTCACTAAAACCAATTCTTTGTCTATTTAGAGCAATGCCTATACGGCCATGTCGGACTCGTACATGCCCAGCTACTACAGCCCCTCCATAGGATTTTCCTACTCCTTAAACGAGGCAGCATGGTCCACAGGTGGAGACCCTCCTATGCCCTACCTGGCCTCCTATGGACAGTTGAGCAATGGGGAGCCCCACTACCTCCCGGACGCTATGTTTGGCCAGCCAGGCCCCCTGGGGAGCAACCCTTTCCTTGGGCAGCATGGTTTCAACTTCTTCCCCAGTGGCATCGACTTCTCGGCATGGGGCAATAACAGCTCTCAGGGACAGTCGGGGACACCACAGAGCTCTGGCTACAGCAGCAGCTACGCCTATGCTCCCAGCTCACTTGGGGGTGCCATGATCGATGGACAGTCCCCGTTTGCACCTGCTGCCAACGAGCCCCTGAACAAGGCACCAGGTATGAACAGCCTTGACCAGGGCATGGCAGGGCTTAAGATCGGTGGTGCCGCTCCTGGTGGTAATGGGGACATGGCTCCTAAGGTGGTTGGCTCTGGCTTACCAGGTGGGGGTCCTCTTGGCCCTGTATCATCTGTAGGACCTCCCAGCATGCCTCCTGTCTCTATTGCCCCTGCCAAGCCCGCCTCCTGGGCCGATATTGCCAGCAAGCCAGCCAAGCCTCAACCCAAGCTGAAAACCAAGGGTGGTATGGCAGGTGCCAATTTGCCTCCTCCGCCCATTAAACACAACATGGACATCGGCACTTGGGACAACAAAGGCACCATGCCTAAAGCTGCCACCCCCCAGCAGGTGCCCCCTATTCCCAGCAACGGGCAGCCGCCCAATCAGGCTTCCCCTCAACCTGGAGCTACTGCTGTAGGGAACCCACAGATGCCCCTCAGCAATGGACAGCTGGTTCCTCCTGTTTCCCAAATGGGGCAGCATCAGCTTCCACCCAGTGGGCAACCAGGTATGGCTCAGATGCCCCAGCCTCCCCTCTCCCAGGGTCCTCCTCCTCCAAGCCAACAACCTTCTCAACCGACTCGTTGGGTCCCTCCACGGAACCGGGCCAATGGATTTGGGGATGCCAGTGGAAGTGGTGCAGGCCAGTCACCTCCCACTTCTTCTGGTGTGGGTGTGGTTCCTGGAGTCCCCTCTGAGCCTCACCCAGTCTTAGAGAAGTTGCGCATGGTCAACAATTATAACCCCAAGGACTTTGACTGGAATCCTAAGCAGGGCAGGGTGTTTATCATCAAGAGCTACTCAGAGGATGACATCCACCGCTCCATCAAGTACAACATCTGGTGCAGCACGGAGCATGGCAACAAGAGGCTTGACGCAGCGTACCGTTCGTTGGGTGGCAAAGGGCCACTTTACCTTCTGTTCAGTGTCAATGGGAGTGGTCACTTCTGTGGTGTAGCAGAGATGCGCTCACCCGTGGACTACAACACGTCTGCTGGCGTGTGGTCACAGGACAAGTGGAAGGGTCGTTTTGATGTGCGCTGGATCTTTGTTAAGGACGTTCCCAACAGTCAGCTACGGCACATTCGACTGGAGAACAACGAAAACAAGCCAGTGACCAACTCTCGGGACACACAGGAGGTACCACTGGACAAGGCCAGGCAGGTGCTTAAGATCATCGCTGGATATAAACACACCACTTCCATCTTCGATGACTTCTCTCACTACGAGAAGCGTCAGGAGGAGGAAGAGTGTGTGAAAAAGGTAATAAAGTTACTGATGAGTAAAGTGAATGATAAAACTGATGAATGAAAAAAAAGTGTTCTGCTTTAACTTTGGTTGAAAAAGATGCTGTATATGAAGAGCTTGTGTGTGTGTGTGTGTGTGTGTGTGTGTGTGTGTGTGTGTGTGTGTGTGTGTGCGTGCGTGTACAACCTTTCCTTTCCCTTGCATTATGAAGGTATTCAGGAACATCTTGAAGATTTGCACATGTAGATTTACAGTGTGATTGTGAGCAGTATTATATTTATACATTATGTGAGTGTTCTTTCAGTTTTTCACCGTGACGTTATGTGTTCTGAGAGAGAATAATACGCACATCTACAAGGCTAAAAAAAAAAAAAAAAAAAAAAACCTGCATACATTGAAAGTGTTGAAAAGTAATGCCTGCACACTTAATGAAGACAACATTTCAATCTTACTTGGATCTTCCTCAGGTCAAAATGTTGTGACAGTTACGTGTTCTACCTGTTATATCACTCGAATGTACTGCTGCCATTTAGAAGGAATAACGAAGAATGACCACCAGAAATAATTTTACTTGGTGATATTCGCTCAAAGCTAACATTGGAAAATGGAAATACTCAGTGCATTATATGAAAACATATCTAAAGCTTAAAGTGATTGGTTTGGACTGTGGTTTAGTGTCATTTTGCTAGCCTTATCAGGGATTTCTCTTCCTGTCTTTGACACAAGCTCAGTTGTGTAACCTCCTGAAGATATGTAAAATGTATTTTTTTTATGCTTAATGTCGGAACACACATTTTGGTAACGGATGAAATGTGTTCATCTTATTTTGTGCTGAGCTGTCAGCATCAACATGAACAAAAATAGATGAGCAAATGTATTGCAGCTCATAATGTAGTGATACTTGTTTGTATTCTTCTTGTGAAAAGGGTAATGTAATACTTGGGCTTTGGTGTCCACAGCTGTATTACACATTCTTTAATCTTTCCACTTGACAGAGAGACAAATTATGGGAAAAATATGCCAAGACACAGTATTGACTTCCTTTTCACAACAGCAGCTCGTTAACCTTAATTGCCATCCTTTTTCTTGTTTGCCATTAGATGTATAAACCTTTGTCTTCCAGTGTTTTGGGATTTAAGGTTTCAGTTGTATCTATTTATTCTGGATCTTTATTTTTACTTCATGCTACCTTAGCTCCCAAAACATACTTTTAATATACATATATAGCATAGGGGTGTGAGAAAATATTGACACACTTTATGTTTTATGGTACTGTATTGATTCTTAAAATTATTATCATCTTTTTATTAATAGTTTGCAAGAATAGATTTGCGCTATTGGGTCATTTTGAGTTGTACTCAAACTGTGGATGTATTACGAGTCATGGATGCAACATTTGAAGTGGGGTCACGTTCATACCCATGAAAGTTGCTCAGTGGCGCATGTAGCCAAACGCTGTATTTCTGCGGTGTGAAATTACCTGCATCTTCTGCATTATTGAGCCCATAGAGCATGGGCACTAGATACTGCAGAACAGTGCAGCCGAGCAGATAACTTTTGGTTTAGTGCTCTGCTAACTTCAATGAGGACAAAATGATTTAATCTTACAGCTCTTCGAGACTTTTGAAATGTTATCGGACCAAATAGGTCAATTCCTGATGGAGAAACGAGTCATTTCGCAGAGGGTTTCACACAAATTTTTACACTGGTTGACAGATGTCTATTTCAGAATGTAATTGTATGGGAGAAAGTTATTTTGGGGCCTGTGGCATCAGGTGACTGTGTAATTCCAGTTTTGGCCACTTTGTAAAATTTGTTTCAAAGCCCGGCGCTGTTCCTTGGCCATTTGATTCTTTCACTTTAATGTAACAGCATATTTCTAGCGTTAACACAAAGAATACAGACTTATGAAACGGGCAGCCGTAAAAGACGCAACAATAACTATGACAGTTTTCCTAAATTAATATATAATCTGGATTACAATATCGTAATATATTGAATTGCAACCTCTGTATTAAGATACGTATTGAATCGGTATCTTGCCTATATGAAGCGTGTTAAAGCCACAAAAATGTGCTGCATAAAGGTTATTTTATTGAACTCTTTAAAAAAAAAAAAAAAAAAAGGGGGGGGGGGTAAAGAGCTCTAGAAACAAGTGTGTTGGTCACTATATATATTTTTTTAATTTTATATTTAGTCAAGATAACATTGTGTTGGACAGTTGCTTTACCTGCTGTTTGTTTTCTCACCTGCAAGAAAGACATCAAACCTAAATGACTGTAGTAACTCTCAGTACACAATCCTTAATGTATTCATATAGGTATTTTAATTGTATTGATATAACTTTGTGGTCTTTTCAGGTATTCATCTAAATCACATTTATGGGTCTTGTGTTTGTACAAAATCTTATTAGTCTTGAGCCATTTTCCAGAACTTGTGTAGTATGTATTTTTAGAGCTGTTCTGTAATTGACACTCACACTTAAGAACCTTAAATGACTCGTGATCATGTTACCGATGGCATCATGAAACATACAACAGATGAGTCCTGTCGATATATGAACTCTTTGTCCAGAGCACACATTGTAAATACAAGTTATATTTGGCTGTTTTTGATTAATACGTAATGCATAATGTGACAAAGATAGACAGCTTTTCATTCGGTCTGTGAGACATTTGTATGCTGAATTGTAGTTTATATGTTGGCTTTTTTTATCACTAACTGGTGTGGTTAATGCAAAAGTTACCAGACTGTTTCAAAGGATGTGGATAAGACTTTTTTTTTTTTTAATAAGTAATCCTTCTTGTCAAATTTGTGATGAAGATCTGATTGTATTATAGCGACTTGTCTGTTACAGTCATGCTCAGTTTTCACTCTATGTGTGGCAGGTGGAGGTCCAAGGCAGTGAGCCATATGCCAGCAACCCAAGCAACAGGAGTCATTACAGGCTTCAGGTAACTGGCTTTATCTGTCACAACATGCAGAAGCACTTTACGTGTTATTTTGATACTCGATGGATACAGCTTGAAATACTTTGAGTTACATCAATTTGTTGGATGTCATGAATGTTGATCGAAATTCAAGCACCTAAAACAAATATATTATATCTTAACTGTACCTAATGCCCAGGCCACACTACCTGTGTAAGAAGTGCGTAAAAGCTGCCACACTAAACTCCTATATGTGGTGTTCACACATACAGCGTTGCCTCTACAGAGCTGCTTGCTGCTTACTGTTATAACTACTGTATTTTCACAATTAAAGTCTGGTACTCCACTCATTTATAAAGTGCAAGCCACTGTATCGTTAACAAAGTTGTCATGATAGTATTTAACCAAAAAAAGCCTTAACATATGAAGAGATTCTGTTAAAAGATGTTTTCAGAGGGATTTAATTTAAAGGGAAAGAGGAAAGGTTGAGTTCAAAAGAATTACACTTTTTCTGTGCCTGTACAGACTCAGAATTATGCCGAATCGCATTCTGCTGTTCGATACAAATATTCGACAATAAGTTTTGTCTTCGACATAAGTGTCCTTTTTTTGCTGAAACCGTGCATCAAGCAGAAAAAAATAGACCACCCTCCTATTCCCTAGATGTTCTGTAGCCGCGCCTGAGCAGCGCTGCTCATATTTGCACAATTATAAACAATTTTGAACCACTTATGCTAAAGATCTCAATAGCTAAAAAAAAATAAGCTCACCTAATATAAAGAGTTTGTTTTCATCTCACGCCCACTTGACTTTAGCCATGTTTGCTTTCCTCACTTATATTTATCTCCTCATGCGGGACACACCGCAGTAACAAGGGCGAGACGCTCACCGACAGCCTGACTGTTGTGGTGTGTCAGGACTTTAAGTAAAATGGAAGCTATGAGCAGGTGTGCATATTTGGATTTGTCAAAGAGTGAACCAGAAGAACGTGTATGGATTTGTGTTTCCTGTAGTTTGAAAATACAAATATGTTGTACGTTGTGTGTAATTTGCTGTCCTTTTTTTGTGTTGTAGGAGCGCCAAGGACGAGTCAAGTAACAGTTGGTGCTTTGGTCAAAAGACTGCAATGGCCCCTCCTAAAGCCCTGTCCACCCCATTACGTCATACATCCAGATCTCTAAGAAATTCTAATAGGGGTGAAGAATTAACCAAGGACAAAAAAACTAAATGAAGACTTTCTTGATTTCTTTTGACTTTAAAGACTTACTTCGAACTTGTAGTAAAAAGAAAAGGAAACGATTATTCATAGGACTACAACTAAATGCATAGCACCCTTAGGTGATATCTTTTTTGCCCCACCCCATTCCACTACATATGCTTTTCCCTTGTATGCTGCTTTTTCCTTTTTCCTTTTTTAAATGAAAGGATCATCCTCTGTTTTTATGGTCCAAGAGCAAGTCTGTAATTCTCACACAAACACACAAATCCAATAGAAATTTGTGGTGTTGGCTTATAATAGCGTTCCGAAGTCAAGTCAAGAATGGGCAGTCTGTCTCATTTTCTTTGTAAACCCCCCCCCTCACCCTCCTGTCTTTTGAGGATGCTCACATCTTCAACCAGGACCCAGTGGAGTTTCCTCCTCAGTGGATTTTCATCGTAGACGGGTGTCAGCTGCGCTCACTCCAGAATCTGTTTCCTACATGCTTGCCATGTTTTTGTTTGAGAGGACTGCAGATGTTCAGAATGGCCCTCGTTTTGTTTTCGCATGTGCTGGACGGAGTGTGTGGGGAAGGTAGGGTGCGGAGGATCTGGAGAGGAAGAGTAGGGAAAAGGGGGGTCAAGAGTTTGAAAGCAGAAGAAATGTTAAGTTGGCAAGCCTTGCTCAGTGTATAATTTTATGGTCTAAAAAAAATTGGGGCCCTCTGTTAACAGTCTTCATTGGACTTTATTTACCCTCTTTTTCTTTCTCTTGGACAAGTTAATTCATCGTTGCTATGGGCTGCTTTCTTTTTTTGTTTTTTCTCCTTCCTCCGTTTTCTAAAGACAGTGATGCGAGTGGCCTTGCCCCCACTCTTTCTATTAATCAGTTCAAAAGTAATAAATGTGGTATATTCAGCAGAACTGGTGTGCATTCCCCTTGTTTGACTGTGTAAAGCAATTTTGTCATGCAGCGTGTCTGTGCATTTCTTTTCATCTGTTTTTCGTTTTCCCAGATGGGTTAATGAATGAATGTTTTTCTGATAACCTCCAGCCCGTCCACTCCCCCACCCTGACTTAAAGTTTTCACCTGCATTTCTTACCTCTCTATTTTCCAAACCCACCTTGTCCTCCACACTCCCTTTTCTGACTGCTCAGCCGACCATACATACTATAATATCACAATCAGCTTCCACCATTTTCAGAATGTCATTGTTGGTGAGTAAAAAAAAAAAAAAAACCCATAAAAAAAAAAACGCAAGGTCCTCTTTCAGAACTACTGGCTTTTATTTGTGGCATAATAAAGATGCTCCACAAAGTGGTGTGTGGGTTTTTCCTCAGTATCTTTTTTTTATTTGTTTTTTAAGTCACGTGGGTGGCCTTTTGTACCTGTGTATGTTGCGTCCTTATCCTAAAAGCAAAACAAAATCATTTTTTTAATCGTCTGAATGAGTAGATTCTGTTTAACCATGTTGCACTTAATTTGTTTTGGGAGAATACACACCCTCTGTAACTCATTTTTGTATAAGGGACTATAATATCAAGGTTCCTGCAGATCCTTAAAAAGTCTTAAAAGGCATTGAGTTCATTTATCTGAAAATAAGCCCTTTTTTTGGTATTGAAATGTCTTAAATCAGTATTTCAGAAGGCTTTTAAAAAGAAAATCAGGGTCCCACGGTCATGGAATTTCTTATCTTATTTTCCACGCTGTGAAAAGTCATGAAGTAAAATAATTGGGAGTTTTGGAAAAGTCTTGGAATTGTGTTGTAATGAAATTGTCACACTACTCTAACCTGCATAAACTTTCACGTAATGTGACCTAGCAGCACATTTATTTTTTTAATCTAAAAAAAAAAAAATGCCAGGTAGATGGGCCAAGAATGCTTTTTAGTACTGTATGGGTCCTTGAAAAGTCATGAAAAAGTTTTGAAAGTTTGTCCATAAAAGTGTGGGAGCCCTGAAAAATATTTGGGATGTGGGAAGTAGGTCTCCATGAATCATTTTTTGTCTGATGTTTTATTGTTAAATATCAGGCAGATAGGGTCGCAGAACCAACAAATTGTCCCCCCAAAACAACCTGTTTGTTTTTGTTTTTTTTTTTGTTTGTTTTTTTTAGTTTCGGTTGTTATAGATTTGGTTTTAAATGTCTTTTCGACTGGCATTAAAAAATGTCACATCTCGCTTGCTTTAAACTGTAGGAACCCTGAATATATATATTACGGTAATATCTTGGCAATAGAAACTATGCGTATTCTATCTTGTGTACCTGCGCGTGTACACTTGACAGTACGGGAAATTAACTGCAATCCGCCATTTTCCTCTCTCGTCTGTGCGGTTGTATTGGACGTAACGGCCACAAGAGGGAGACGCAGCATTATTTACTGCTCTGTCTTCCACCCTGACGGGAGGACGGGCCCTTCAGCCGGGGGTCGACGAGTATCCTTAAAAAGGGTTTTCAGCATGAAGGCCTTCTGCACACTCGGCGAGTAGTGTGACTATCTTATTGTTTTTAAATGACCTTTAACGGTTCGTCTTTTAAGAAACAGTCGAATAAAATGTTTCAGTACAAACCTTTTTGTAAACCAGTGCTGCCGTTAGGTTCTGCATGCTTGTGATTTGATAGATATGTGTGGCCTTTAAGTGTAAGAGATATAAAATACAGCTACTAGCATATACGGATAAATTTCGGATTTACCATGGCCATAAAATGACAACACAATAATAGCCAAAACTGGTAAACCTGCTGCCAAAATTATCAACCTCCTTCTTTCAAAATTACGTTTTTATTTGTTATACTAATTGTTGTGTTTTTTTTTCTACAGCAGCATAAAATCGAAAATAAGTTGCCTAAAGCTTTCTTGTGTTGTTTACACTGTTTGCAAACCGTAAATATCATAATATGCAGGCTGTGTAAATCAGTAAAAATCTATACATTTTTTATATCTATTTTGATAAAGATGTAGCTTAGGCCTTTTTCATTTATCAAAATAATGACAAATTCACACAAAATTATGCACAGGCTGTATAGGCCTACAAGTGACAGTGTCCCAAAGGTGTGATTAATTTGCTCATAATATTTATAGGAAAATCCAAATTATGACTGCCCCGTGCAACTACATAAACCTGACCACATCCTGCACAACGACGAGCTTAATTTAATAATTTAATGTCAGAGTTTAACGCAAAAATGCCCATTTTATAACGCAAGGTGTAACCTTTAGCTGCAGAACTTTGGCAGGTGATGTACTGAGCGGGAAAAAAACGGGCGCACATCGTCACTCAGCTTTTTTGGGACTGAAGTGCAGGTCTTGAAAAGAAAAGAACTGCGCGCGTGTGCGTGTGTGTGTGCTTTGGTTGCGCGGGTGTAGAGTGAAGGGGGGTCGACGGCACGTGTCGTGTCTGCGTTGAGGGTGCGTGGCAAACACGCTGCCTCGAGGGGATCTCCTGTGACCCTTATCTCGCGCGTCTCTGGGGACGCCTTTTAGCCCCTCCTGGGATGCAAATGAACGGCCATAAAAGAGAGGCAGAAACAGCCACCGAGACGATGGAGGAGGAGAAGAAAGGGAAATGGGACCATGGGGAGAAAGTAGCGGTGGAGGAGGAGGAGGTGGTGGGGAGGTTGCAGGCGAGGAAGAGGAGGGGGCGAGGTCAGGCACTCACATCTCAAAGCGCACATCAAGCTAAAGAGGAGATAGAGGAACAAAATAAGTTGCCCTGCAGTGGTGAGAGGAGAAATTCCTCCTCTGCGTGTGTGTGTGTGTGTGTTTGAAAGACTTCTTGCTTCTTTATCATGTGCAGCCAGTAAGCAGATTAGAATTGGAAAGATTATATAGACACTGGGTATCCTATTTTTGCATTGATTCATTTATGAGATATATCACTTTTTTAACATTTTAAATATTACACTCTGCAACCTTACATTTCTGTAATCATCAAGGCAAAATATTTAAAATATATTTTCATCCCATAGGAGGTAATATTCAGTGAGAGCTCCACATTAGGTGCGTTGTGTCTGTGGGTTCATATCGCACTGCAAGGTCATGGTTCTGCTTTATTTTCCCCTCATTATCATAAGGCATCCATCTCTTTCTTCCATTAGTGACGCTTCACCATGTCGCCAGCCCGACCTCTATTTACATGACTAAATTAGATTTCTTCTCTCTCTTTTTGGGTGTTTTGTTTGGGAGAGCCTGTCTGTAATGTTAAAAAAAAGAAGTAAATATGAAAACACAGCAGTATATCACAATGGCTTTTGACTGCATTATTTTTAACAGAGGGAAAAAATAATAATAAATGTCGCTTTAACACATTTTCCTTGCATTTACAATTACAAGTAAAAGCTTTTATGAGTTTCCTGATGCTTTAGGTAAAAAAAAAAATGGCATTAGAAATAAAATATATTATTATCAATGTTTTTTTATATATATTTAATGTATATATTTAACTTTTTTTAACATACACTTCCTAGACCTATTATTCCACACCTGTCAACAATTTATCTGCATTATTTTGCATCATAACCAAAAGCACTAATAAAAGAAATAATAAGAATAGAAAAAATAGGCCATTTAGGGAAAGGAATATGTCATGATGATGAGTGTTTTTAGCACATGAGTACGGGGGGGCTACATGCAGTCACCTGCTCACCATCGCCAGGGGTCCCGCACTGTTGACACATTGAGTATTAGCACCTCATTTCTCCTAGTGTCCCAATTCTATTGAGAATTTTGCAGATGCATAATGTGTGGACAGGCGAAGGCGACTGAAAACAGTTGATGACCTATGTCTCAACATATGTGACACACTTGCCCTCTGCACGCTCTTAATTGTGTGGAAGTGACAGGCAATAATGAAATGCTTTCCGCTGGTGGATTAAAATACAGAGATGTATACAGGCTTGATATAGAGTGTATTTGTTAAAAAAAAAAAAAAAAAAAAAAAAAAGCTTTTTGCATTTATCTGAAAATCTCTCTAGGCTTAATTTTGTACTTATTATGATGTTATGATTGTTTTTGCAATGATTTTATCCATTCTTTCAACATATCATATTTTGAATAGACAATAGCTTTAAAAATATAGAATTAAAGCTACATCATTTAGTAAAATACACTGAAAGAAATCTGACCAAAAATCCACAATTTCACTTTTTCATTTTTGCAAATTCTGCCTCCGTCATCTGAGATGTAGGTCAACTCACATCTCTATCGCCTACAGCGCTTTACAGCTTGAATCATTTGATGTGGCTCTGTGATTATAGGAGTAGAAATTAAGCTCATTATTTAAATCATATGATGTGCTTCGGGCCTTTTTACTTTGAAAAGAAACACTAGATAGTACAAATAGAAATGTAGTCCACGAAATGACTTCTTTATTGAGACTTTTTTTGCAGAACAAAAACACAAACAAAGGAGTGATATCGAAACCCACGAACAAAAAGAAAAACCTTTTCATTTAATTCATAATTTAAAATAAAGCCGTTTTTTGAGTGTGGATGGTCATGGGAATAATGCTCAGTTTAACTAAAATAAATCGGCATGCATGAGAATGATTCTGGGGGTTGTTGCCTTTTATGACAAGTTTCCTACAACAGCACATAATGCTCTTTCTGCTTTCTCACCCTGTTTTTCCATCTTTCTCTCAGACAGGGCAAGTGTACGCTCATGCGTAAACACACAGACCTTTGAAGTGGCCCTCTGTCACCACATGGCAAATCCCCCTGGTGTGATCCCTCTGTCCATTTGGCCACAGGACCAATACTGGTAGGCTGCCTATGGCTCTGTCTGTTCTGTCATTATGGAATCCAGTATATTACTTAGACTGGTTTCAAGTGATTATGGTGTATTTCTCTCCTATGTTATCCGCATTTCTCTCCTGTGTTTCCTGTATTTCTCTCCTATGTTTGCTGTGTTTCTCTCATGTTTTACCTGAATTTCTCTCCTATGATTCCTGTATTTTCTCTCCTATGTTACCTGTATGTCTGTCCTAGGTTTCTCCTGCTTGCATTAAGTGATCTGTGCACTTGCTCTGCTTTGCCTTCCACTCTGTGACTATAACGGTCGTTGCTTGTTAATCTCATAGGACTGTAGCGAGCATTTGTCTGTGTAGTTATCAGTGCCACTCTCCTGTCCTTTAGCGGCTGTACGCTGGTCTCTCAGGTGAGCGATGACTGTGGCTTCTCTCTTGGCATTCACCGCGTGCCTTAATTGTATTGAAATTAAATCAAGGTCCACTGTGAACACAAAGAGCTCAAACCCAAACTTCCCATAATGTTCTCATATGTCACTTAACCCCACTTTTAGCCACACTTTTCCTCCTTTTGTATTTGCGTTCTACTGCAGTTTTCGACACAAGCGCTATTTGCTAAACGCTGTCGATCTTAACAGTACATCCTAATGTTGCATTTTGTCGGTACATCCCTGTTTGACTTTCTCTTTCCGCTTTCCTCACCTGTGATCTCTCTCCTCCCTGAGGGCTCAGAGGCGGCTATGCGGTCCTTTCACACGTCAAAGTACATTGCTAATCCCACACCAGCATGCGTTCTCCCCTTTGCAATGAAAACAGATTTTCTATACAGACAATACAGGAGAAAGAAAACATATATGATACAAGCCAATGACATTGTGATTCCTCTGACAGAAAAGCCACGAGTGTGTAATTGCATGCATGTGGATGTGCAAGAAAAGGTTTCCAGCAACATAATATGATAAAGAAAATACATCTAGTGATCATCAAAGCAGCATTCGCACCGTTAAGGCATTCACTGTATACACATAGCATCATTAAAAAAGCACCACAGAGAGAAGAGAGCACAGAGAGACAGGGAGTGAGATAGAGCGAGCGAGCGATGCTACCTTTGTTGCACCATAAAGAGAGCAGCAGCCCAGCTACCTGATTGCTACCATTCCTGCAGACCATCTTCCCCCTCAGAGCAAAACAAAGGGATGACGACTAGATATTTATGAGTACACACTGCGATGCACCGCTATGCCTTCTCCTCGCCATAGCTCTGCCTCCGCTGTTCCTGGTTAAGAGCTTGGTACGGTTTAATCAGACCAAGCAGTTCTTCATTACAGTTGGTAAAGCTGTGTCGTTATCCCCCCCCCTCACCCTCCCTCTCTCCCTCCCTCCTACTCTCCATCTCTTCTCTACTGTTCTCTCTCTCTCTCTCTCTCTGTGCACTATGCGCATGTAACCACAGCCATGTACAGATTAGAAAACAGGATCTAAATACCATCCTTGGATTAATAACTGCATGCACAAATAATTTAGCAAAGAGTAAAAACTGATGTGAGCAAAAAGAGGTGGAATTTAGCTTCTTTGCCATTATGCAAGACTGTCACATCCAGAAAAACTGTTAAAAAATCCCTTTCTTTTTAAACTCGTGACCGCAATTCCTTTCTATATTTGCCTATTAAATACTACTGTAGCACAAGCAGAATAGGGTTTTCTCAGATCAAATACATCCTTCCTCTCTAAAGACGAGGCAAAAAAACCAGCAGAGGAGCTGCAGAGTATTTCCTCCTTCAGGTCCTTTGGTCCTGGTTTTGTTATTGTTGCTGTAGTTGTAGCTTGTGACTGCGCAGCTCCATCCTGTGAAGGTCCTTGTGGGTTGGGAAGAGCAGGGGAGCAGGCACACAGGGGGGTTGGTGGTGGGATGGCGGACAAGGGGGCTGAAGGGACGGGAGGCAGGCAGGTGTCACGCATGCAGTCAGGGGAAAGAGGAGGAAAAAAAGGGGAAAAAAACTAAATTCTACCCAGTCACCACCATTAGAAAAATCCATTTGTATCTGCTCAAGACAAAACCAAAAAGGAAGACAAAAAAGCCCAAGATGTTAAAATATACATATATAAGCCCAGGAAGGTATATATGTATAAGGATCCAAGGGAGAAGGAGGAGAAGGACAGAGATAAGGGATGGACGGACGAGGAGGAACAGGCAACTGGCTCACACACAGACACACTGCGCCGAGGCGAAGGCACGGGCTTCAATTTATGCTTTCTGGTCGACACCACCCCCCATCTCACACGCACGCACACACACATGCAGACACACACACACACACACACACAAGAGCGTCCCGCCCCTATCTGCCCCTGTCCCTGTCCTGTCCCGTACTGGATGCGTGGCCCAGCTGATCAGTGCAGAGGGATTAGCCAACGGGGCCACTGGCAGGGATTACACAGGCAAAGTGGGGAGGTGTGTGTGGGGGGTGGTGGGAATGGGAGGGGGGACGAAGGGTGAGGAGGGTAAGCCTAATGTTGGGGAGGGAGGATGGTGGGGGGGGGGGATGGGAGAACCTGTCTTGTCCTGCACACACACACACACACACACACACACACACACACACACACAGATGTGCATGTAGACACTAATGTAAAACACACACATTTCATGCACACATATGTATCATGCACCAGCGCCTGAGCACAATATAAAATACTTACAAATGTGGCTTTAGCGGCAGCGGATGCACGAGCTGCAGCGGCGCAGACTGCAGGGGTAGCCAGGCAGTAATGCATGCAGCGCATCCTCGCGCCCCAGCGACGCACAGTGTTGATAAATGTATGTAAATGTGCAGAAGGCAGCGGGGGGATGGATGGAAGAGGGAGGCAGAGGGAGGGAGGGAAGCCCACGGGAGAGTGGGGCCAGGCTGACAATGCAAGGCTTTGACCCTTGACCTCTCTCCCGCTCCATCATCCGCGGCCATCAGCTGATCCCGGGAAATGGACAGCCGCAGTAACACCCCCCCCCCCTCTTCTCTTTCTCCCTCTCATGCACACACACTTGTGCACAAAATCCAGGGGCAAACTCACCTCTTATTTTTCACCAGTCCTTTTCCATCTTTCGCTCCTTGCAGCCCTTCATTGCTCTTTTCCGTCTCATGCCTCACTTCACCACTTAGCTCGCCCCGATATCCCACTCCTAACCTTTCTCATTATTTTGAAATGTGTCGACATCTACAACTGTCATATCTGTGCAGGAAGAGATCCATTCTGTATGAGTATATTTTTTCAGTTCATGTTTTGACTGATCCCACTGAATTCAAGAGTTGTTGCTTATATTGTCTGTCAGTCCTACTTCTGCCATTTTTTTCAAGAAATGTTTTGACCTATTCCAACAAAACTTCCAAATAACATCTGCAATCCCACATGTAAGAGTTAAAGCAATGCATTTTGCAAACAAAATCAAATGAAACACTCTTTGTCAGCATTTTAAATTCATTTATGTGCTTGAAAATTAGTGCAGCAATTGTTTTATGAACATTACACACATTGTAATTTTGGTGTTGAGGTGATTATCCTTATTTTTATAATGTCAAATATACATGTTTTTGTGTTTTTCAAAAGACAGATTATGATCATTGTCTGATGTTAATCTGTAATAGTGCAGCAGTTTTGTAAGTTTGAGTCTTTCTCGTCGTATATTTGAAACCACGCAGGCTTACCGGCTACACGTCTGCCCAGCAGCGATTTGACACACATTAACTTCACACCCTTTGATCTCCATTTTTAGAAAAAGCATAAAATATCTATTTCAATATCATGCAGAATTACATGCCTTGATGGGATAAACTGTCCTAGTATTTGATATATTATTTTTCATGCAATATGCGATCCATCTCTCGTCTGTCACCGAATCTGCATAAACTGCCAGGTGGAGCAGGATAATTTAGAGACGCGTTCACTTAGTATTAGTTGCTTTGAGTGTTATTTTGTGAAAAGCTAAACGTCAAAAGTTTTTGCAGACCTGTCAACAGCAGTTTGAGCTACAGTATACAAGACAGAGACGTGGCTCAGTCCAAACACACATACACAAAATCATGCATACACGTGCAGACAAGATAGATGCACACACACACACACACACAAACACACACACACAGACACTGACATAGAGTGATTTCTGTAAAATCAAAGAGACATTTTGTAGGGCCTCGCAGGCAGAAAACAGCAGCACTGTTTTATAGTAAATATATAGAATCAGACATGGTTGATGTGTGACAAATAGGACATTAGTTTAGATCTGTTTACATGAAATGCACAATAACATTGCAGCAGAGCTCTGGGGTGGAACGATAAAGACAGCTTGGCCTTACATTTCTGAGGGATAGAGAGATGGATGTTAAGAGAGAATGTGAGTGAAGGCTGTTTGAATGGAGGTAAAATGAATTCCCTTTTCCTATTTTTGTTTTTGAGGAAACACATTTGTCCACTCTTTCTGATTTCTGTCAAGTATTTTTGTCATTTCTTGGAGAAGGCTGGAACCCTATTATTTATGGGCATAAATTACATGGCACAAATTTCACACATTGTGTCCTGTAAGTGTGTATATGTTTAAGTTAGGTTATGTATGTTGGCATGAAGAGAGGAAGGAAGATTTGCAACTGAATTTTGATGTCTTGCTACCCTGTTCTCCATTTTAAAAGCTTGTGAGGATAAGAGCGGGCGAACGGGCATGCAACCCTACCAGCAGACAGCTAGGAAAGATCACAGAGAGGCAAGGGAAGATTTTTTTTTTTTTTTTAATATCATAGGGAGAAATACAAGGGGAAGACGCAAGCTGTTATACAAAGAGACAAGCTGGGAGAGGCAGACAGGCAGGAAGACAGAGAGAGACAGGCCGAGACAAATAGACAAGTGCTCGTCCCTAGTTCGGTAATCTGATGGAGAGATTAGCAAGCAGGCAGCATTTGGGTCGGATTATCGAGTCATTAGAAAAGACTGGTGCTCCAGAGCCTCTCTCATGTGTTAATGTGGCTTTACAGATCCTCAGTGCAGTCTGTGCAGATTGTCTAGATTGTGTCGAGAGTATACACAGTAGATAGTCTTTCAATATGTAAATAGGGCCACATAAACCCGGTGCCCCACGATTTGATTTCTTCGTATGTCTATTATATAACTGCCATATGAAATACAGCAACTTTTATGACTTATGTTTTTTTTTTAATTTTGATTTATTTTATTTTATTTTACTTTATCAAAAAAAGAGGAAAATTTACTGCAGAATTTCCTATTTTGGGTGAAGTTCCACATTGCAATGCTGCAGAAGTGTTTATAGCTGAACTGAAGTGAATCACACAGAATTGTCCCCAATATGTCAGTGAAACTAATCTATTTTTTCAATTATTATAATTTTTGCATCAGTTGAATCCCAACTTTATGTTTATTCTTGGAGAAAGGCTAAATTGTCTTTTGATTTTTAATCCTAAAATTTGCAATTTACCACCTATCATCAGAATTTATTTTTATGTAAAATACTACTTAGCATTGTTATTGGTTGTATTTTGTTTTTTCTCTGAAAAGTTACATCACGACAGTTTTTAGCAGTGACACCCAAATTGTGGCATAGAGGCAGGTGAACCTGAAGTCAAATGAAGCAGTCTCTGAGCACATTCATCAGCAGCAATATGTTTGTTTGTTTTTTAAATTCTTTATTTTTTTGACATATTACAAAACATACATTAGGACAGAACAGTTAAGTTTTCCTGCTGTTTCGATTTTTTTCAAAATGTAAGAACTTTGTATATTTTGGAAGAGATAAAGTGTACATATAAGAGCAATGAAATAACATGTCAGGGAGAGCCTTGTGAAAAAAATAGAGTAGCGGTGAGAATAAAACAGCATAGTGCGGTCATTCATCTGATTCCTCCACAAAAGCAGCTATATGTCAAACTGTAAAGCCTTAAACCGTAGCATTTAGCGCTGTAGGTCAGTGAAGAATACAGGGGTATGTGGCCTTCGTGCACTTGCAAATCATACAGCTGTGATGTTCAGTGATGACGGGATTTAAACGGGATCAGGAGGAAGCCAGAGAGCTTACGAGTGTGTGGGTGTCTGTGCAGGGGAATACATGTATTTACAGTAGGTTATGTGGATTTTGGGTATTTACTTTGTGAATATCAGTAGCGATACACACAGCTCAGCTGTGTGTGTGTGTGTGTGTGTGTGTGTGTGTGTGTGTGTGTGTGTGTGTGTGTGTGTGTGTTTTTCGATGTGTCAGGGGCTGGGGGTAGCTGGGCAGTTCATTGACAGCTGATCAATGCTGCTCACACTCTCTCTGTCAGATGTGCTGATATGGTCCAGTGACCGCAATATCAGTTTCAATTTCACCAGAGTGGGCAATGGAGCCTCTGATGAGTGTGTGTGTGGTTTGTAGTATTTACCAAATACCAAAACATGTAGGTGTACATGATCATGTGTCAGCAAGAAGACATTTTTGCAAATCCTCACTGACCGAGCAGTTCTTGCAACTTCCAGGTCGAACCTTAGCGCGCTCTCACACACACACACACTCCAATACACACCATCTGATCTGCGTTTCCCAAAAACCTTCCCTTTTGCTGCTGCCTCTGCATACACCATGCCCCAGTTCCCCACCCCCATCCCTTTTTGTCAAATAAATTGCTATGTGACCTACTTCCCATTTTGCACCATTTCTGTCATGTTCAGATATTATTGTTTGAACATGAGTGATTTGCTTTGGGGCATACAGTATCAAAGAAAACACGGTGTATATAATATGGGGCATACTGTACTGTAAAGTGTAATGAACGAAATGTGTTTCAGAAAATATGGAAGCGTTAACATCAGCACTGACAGTTTTTTTTTTCCTCCCGAAATATCATTCGGTGTTGTTGCAGCGTGGCAGCCTCTTTCAACGTGTGGGCAACGCGCTTTTTTTTTTTTCCAAAGCTTTTGTTTTTAAAATTGCCCTTGTATGATTTGTAATTAAAATACATGGTTCACGTATTTTCTGATTAACACATACAATAATACTCACAGCCCTCATAATAACAGGATGTCTTTGTGATGGTCATAGACTGGGGAAATAAGGTAAATCAATTTTGCAGCCTAGTTAAGCAGAAAGCGCAGTGGTAATTTTCAGTAATAAGCATGGCTAATTCATTGGACCACATTGCATTTTTAACCCAGTTAGGTCTGCACTGGTTGGCATCCAGTATTCTGTTTGGACTTGGGGTGCATTTTTAAAAAGCTTCCTCAAGAAGAAGGGGGTCTAACACGGCGCGGCACACTGGATTCCAAAATATCACATGGAGGCAGATTATACGGCGGCGTTAGGTGTGCTGCAGTGACTTTTTTTTTTTTTTTTTTTTTTTTTACTGCTGTTCATTAATTTATTTCATTTATTGCACAACTTTTTTCTAGTTCCACATATTTGATTTCAGAATTTAGCAGATACATTATAGTCATGCACAAAGTTCTATTTAATCCAAAATTGCTCAATGATCCCATTTCTCTAATGTTCTCATATGAGCATTCAGTGGTGCAATGTAACTATTTACTCAAGTACTGTGCTGAAGTACAGTTTTTAAGTACTTGTCCTTTACTTGAGTATTTCCACTTCACTTACTTCACTATATTTCTGAGGTAAATATAGTACTTGATACTGCACTGAATTTATCTGTTAATTTTAGTTTCAGTTAATTTATTCATATCTTGTATCAATAATCTAATTTGAAAATAGATTGTTATATATTATCATTACTGGTTAAACCACCAGGGGTGTTTGTCGGATTTAAGGACATTGGGGGCTCAGCCTGGACCTGTGTAAGGGAGTCCTCCCCTGGGGATTTTTTTAAACTCTATTTAAGGTTTTTTTATGCACTCTGGCACCATTTTTTAACTTTCCAAATTGTGAGACGTGATGTAAAAAATGTAAGTAATTAGTATTGAGTAGAAACAGTATATTTTACAACTGCTGTCATTTAAAATTCATCAACTAGATTGAAAAAAAGTACATTTTTCCAAGTGCAAGTATGGATGGAATGACAGATTCTTAGATCCAGAACATTTTATTATTTAAAAGCCTCTTTTTATTTTTTAAAACATGTACATATAACCAACATATTTAGATCCGGGCCTATGTATAAAACATTGAGGGGGTGAAGCTTCAGGCCTAATGACGCCACTGTAAGCGACTCAGCAGTATACAGTAGAATTTAAATTAGCTCCACCTTTACCAGCAGCAAAAATGATGAACGCTTTTGGTACTTTAGGTATATTTTGATACTAATACTTTTGTATTTTTACTTAAGTAATATTTTGAATACAGGGCTTTGACTAAAAACAAAGTATTTATACACTGTAGAATTAGTACTTTCAATCAAGTAAAAGATAATTTATCCACCACTGTTGACATTTTCATGTGAATGACAGCATGTCTATATATTTGTAAGCTTGTGCATACGTGTGTGTGTGTGTGTGTGTGTGTGTGTGTGTGTGTGGGGATCAGTTCAAGGCTCCCCTGCCTTTTCCCCGACTGTGCAGCGATGGCACTGGAGACCACACTGACCCTGATTTATTGGGATCAGAATCCACATGACAGCAATTAATTTACATCCATTAACTACATCGCTCGCTCTCTCTTTCGTGCTCTCTGTGGACACTTTTGCACTCTTGCACAATCACTTTGAACATTCTTCGTTTCGCCCCTCACTCTCCGACTTTCTCCTTCCTCAGCATGTTCTGTCGCTCCCTCCTCTTTAATCAGTCACTCTCGCTACACCAGTCGCTCCTGTGTCTCACTGCTTTTTTTGCTACTGGGATTTCGTATTCCTAATCCATTTAAGAGATCTTTAGCATCTCGTCCTACCTCTAAGGTCTGCTACATAAACGATAATGTCATCAAGTTCGAGTATGTGTGCGTGTGTGTGCTTCTCTTGGAGGCACAAGGAACCTCCGGCTGGCTGGGTATCGTATGAGTGAACCCCATAAATAATCATTATGTTACATGTACTCCGACTTTTTAATAAGCGAACAGACTATCTGTGTAATCGGAACAAATTAAACAGTGCTCAACAAATTGGCTGATTATGATTGCGCAAGGAATTTGACATTAACATTAGAAGCTCAGCATCTTGTGATCATTTCAACGGATCCTCCATGCCGTTTTCTCATTAAAGCGCCCCAACTCACGCAGGTTCTCATGCTCAAGGGTCTTTTTCTCTCAGCCCCTCACGATAAGACACTTTATAGCTGGCCTACATCCCTAGCTGCCGCTCTACCTCTCACTCTCCATTCTACCAGTTCTCTGTCTGCCAAGTGCTTTTGCTGGCTTTTCAACTCAAGAAAGGAGACTTTGCTTGAGGGAGAATTTGCCATTTATTTCCGGAGACAAAAAAATGAAAAGGGGCTTTAGCACTTTGTATCTTTCCCCCTTTTTTGTCTTCATTCTCTACGCATCTTTGCTCCCTGCACCATTGTGGAGTCCCTTCATCCAGCTCGGGCCCTCCATGCCTTCACTTTGTCCTCGGGGTGAGAGGAGCAGGAGAGCACGGCTGGCTAAATGCACTGGGGGTTGGGTGATTGGGACAGCGGAGTGGAGGATGATTTTTCTAGACTAAAATGCACACATACATCATTGCATGCACGCCATTATGGCAAAACCCTCATGTATAGTCATGTATTACAGCATGCTCTTATGCACACATATACAAGCAGGAATTGCATTTTAGCATGTGTCTGCCTAATTCCAAATGTATTCTAAAGAGAAAGACAATGCAAAAATCCTTTTCTCACATCTCTTAACAGACATAGCTCGGGGACAGGTTCTACCAGTATCTGTTTAAGGATTGGCTGAGGATGTGGTGCAGGAGGAAAAGTTGCAGTTGGCAGCAGGCAGAAAGACACTGCAAGGGGAGCGGGGGTTCACAATAAAGGATTTTAAACCAAAGCCTCTTTGGTAAAGAGGAGGAAGGGAGGGAAGAATGGGGCTGTGGGGGTGGTGGATAGATACCGGATGACACAAGGTCCAGATTAACCCTAATCTCAGGCCTGGTGGTTTAGGTGAGGCTGAGGGACTGGAGGAAGCTATCCCATGCCAGGTGGTCATGAGTAGGTTAAAACTGGGAGAGGGTGGGGGGCGCTGGGAGGGTGAGGACAGGACAGGGTGTTGCTATGGAAGAAAGAGAGAGACACAGAGTGAGCAAAAGATGCGAGTGGAATCAAGTGTGTCGATATCTCAGCTTCCAACGCTCTTTATTCAGATAGAAAAAAAATCAAAAATAACCTACCAAAAACGCAAACGGAGAAGATGTTGGGGTTGGGGGGGGGGGTGGGCACTGCTAGCACAACAGCAGGCGCTGTGACGGTGGCTGCAGAGTGATTGGGTGGTTGGTGCATGGTGACAGTGGCACATGCCCTGGTGCATGGGATTAGAGGGACAGTCAGTAATCTGCTGTTTAGGCCGTATGTAGGGCAAGAGTGGCTTAGCCCAGCCACTCTTAGCACGGGTGGAGCGAGAGCGAGAGGAAGTGGACCGGCGTTATATATCTGTACTCAGCTCGCTCGAATCGCCTCTTGTTTTCTCTGTCTATATCTTTCCTCCCACACTACTTATATTTGCATATAGCGTTCTATAAAATACTTTGTGCTATTCTGAAACTTATAAAAACGCAACAACTAATGTGCAAAAAAAGAGAATAATTTGAAACGACAAATGGAGAAAAGTCCAAAAAAAGGTTACTTTACAAGTGACTTTTTGTGAGGGGAAACAATCTGTTCTCAATCTGGAATATACATTTGTAAGAAGTACTGAGTGGAGAAAAAAAAAGAACAAAATATTTCTGAGTGTTAACCCTTGAAACTACTTTTAGACACCTTTTGCAAGTATTTAAACCCTTTAAGCCCTGAGCAAATTGGTGCATTGTTTGTTTTTTTTTAACAAAGATTTTTTTAAAAAAGATTTTTTTAGATTTAGATCATTCTTTTTTAGAAAGCTTGGGGAAAATGTCTACTGGGGGAAAAAGAAAAAAGCTAGGGAAAAAGCTATATTTAAAGCTAAATATCATAATTAAAAAAATAAAATGTTATGGAAATATATGAATTTTTAAAGCACATTTACAGGTCATTCCCCTTTTTCAACATTTTCTTTTTTAATGTTTATTTTATCTATTTATTTTTTATTTGTACTAGTTTTAAGGTAATTTTCTTGTATTTTGTTTTACTATTTTCTTGCTGATTTTTTGGGTCATTTCTCCTTTTGTTGCTCTAGCCCTCTTCTCGTGTTTTTGAAAGAAATCAAGGCAATTTGTATTGGTTAAAAAGGTTCAAAGTCCAGTGTGTAGGATGGAATACAATGTTACAAGTATGTTTTCTTTTGTGTATAATCACCTGAAAACAAGAATTGTCTGGTTTTCTACCTTATAGAACAAGCTGTTTACATGATATCATAGGGAGCAGGTCCTCATTCATGGAATCTGCCATGTTGCATCATTTCTCTACAGTAGCCCAGTATGAACAAACCAAACACTGGCCATTCATAAAAGCCCAGACACACCAATCCAACTTAAAAGCACCAGTGGTGACAAAGCCGACTGCTGGGTTGCCTCTCATTGCCTGTGTCTCAACCAAAAAGTAGCACAGGAACACACCGCAAAGGCTAAAGCCAAATGACAACAAGCACTCTGAACCTGAGTGAGAGCAGATAATAACTTTCTATACCAGCAGGCGGTGGTAGTCTGTATTTGTCTTTCAAAAAAAAAAGGAAACCAGTAGACTGACAGGGCAGATTCGAGATGTTAGTCAGTCAGATAACAACATAACCCAGTGCTGAAAGAACAAATTATATTGGCCATGCTCTAGCCAACAATAACACAAATGATTAGGAACCATTTCTGCGAGTTCAGTGGCTAAAAACATAATCTATGACAGTCTAATTTTATATTTATAATTTTGGAAAAAAATAATGACAAACAATATAAAATAAATACATATGTTTTTGTTTTTTCCTTTGCAGCACATTTTGGGTCATTTATTTATTTATTTATTTTCAGGTAATTTTCTTGTAACCTCTTACAGACTTTTTGTTGATTTTTGGGCCATGTCTTTCTAAGTTGCTTTTTGTGTTCTCCCCATGTTTTTCAAAGAAATCAACCCAATTTGCTCAGTTTTCAAAGGATTGAATTTCCCTAAAATCTGACATATTATTTACCATATGAAGTTTGGTGGAAATGTTATCCCTGGCTCAGTTTTACTTCTGGTTGCCCTTATAAGTTGTTAGCACTGTAATTCCAGGTATTCAGACACCAACATTATCAGCTCTTAAATCTTGTCATCTTTATGATTCCATGATGCCCAATCGGCCAAAGCCAGATGCATCCGCCAGAGGTTCAACACGGTGAATTCCACGTAAAATCTGTCCGTGTGCATGTGGGTGATAACCACTTTATACCCCGCAGTAGTCCCATACAATTCATGTATATCAGAGCATCTATTATTCTTCTTTTGAAAAAGAGCTATTAAACTTAAAATATAGTCCATAACAATCCCTGCAGTGGTATATAAAGCCCTCAGTTTCAGGAGCTCTCCAGATTTACAATCTAAGTGCCCCTTTCACTGCAAACATTGTACAATCAACCAAAATCACTGAACAAATTAAATCTAATTATATGAACCACTGGAATAACAAATTCAAAACTCACAGAAAAACGATATGCTACACGGCTCTAAAGAGAGACTACAAATTGGCAGACTATCTCTTCAGACGCAGTCTGCCCAAGTATAGACTTAGCCACCATCAAATGAGAGGAATACACAATGTGAAATGGCCCAAACAGGAGTGCATACGGTTTGTATTCACTGCACAACAGGGGATGGTTGAGAAAGAGATGCACTTCCTCCTTTACTGTAGAAAGTTGAAAGAATGTAATTACAGCCATCTGTCATCACAGAGCAATAAAGAGGTTTTTTTTTTAAACTTTAACTTATTATGAAATATGTGTTGATTGCCCAAAGTAACGGCTAAAATGATGACACCATTGCCACTTATTAGATATAGATTGGTTCCCTATAAGCCTCTCTTTTACTATGCAATACTGTCTGTGAGCAGAGAGAATTTCTTCAAAAATGAAGGCTCAATTTACAGAAAAGGAAGTGTGTCAACATTTGCACAACCAAAACAAGGAGAGAACAGCACTTTTGTTTTCCTAGTAGCCATCGGTAGCTATCGCCAGTTGCCAAAGAGTATCAGTATAAGCTTTCAGTTACTATCTCCAGTGGAAGATATGGTGAACTGCATAAATCAGTGCCCCAGTGTGGCCACCACTGTAAAAAAAAAACATCTGGACACACCACACAGTGGCATCTAGGTGTGACATTGCAGAACTGAAACTCCTCCCGTGCACCAAGAGTGCAGGAGAAATATGGAGGCTGACATGAAACGAGAAAACACAAATGGGCCTGTCTAGTGCTTGATTTGTCCCTTCTGGGCTACTATACAACACAGTGCATTCCTTGGAAGAGGACAAGTTATGTATGAAGGTATAAACAGCTCATTCTAGGGTAACAATAACACATTGATTCTTATTTTCAGGTGATTATAAGCCTATGAAAACACAAAAATGTTATATACCATTTCTGCCCTTAAATCCTACACACTGGACCTTAAATAAAGCTTATTGAAATGAGATAGAATGAGAGAAAGAGGATGTTAAATTGCAAGGTCACCTGGTATAACACATCATGAATGCATATTTGCCTCCCTGGAGAAAGCAACCAAAGAGACAAACACCCATCTTGGAAAGGTACCACCATGCACTCTCCCCTCAGCCTTTCATGTCATTCAAACAAACCTCCCATCTCCTCTCTCCATTTTCCAATGAGCAAAGTGATTTATGTCAAGTGAAGTCAAGCATGGGCCAGCATATGAATCAAAATTTGTCAAGTTGGCTTTTCCTACTCAGGTCTATGAATTGATACGGCTTAGTTTTGAATATGAATCCCCGGAGAGCGCAGTGTTGCTTTTAACTGACTGTAGCTTCAGCCGAGCAATCAAACCCTTTGTTTTTTCACACCATCCCACAATCCCACCTGCTTCGGCGAGACGATGGAGGGCCCTTTGAAAACAACGAGGCGGCATGATTTATTATTCTAATTAGGCGAAGTGAGACTTTAGCAAAGCCACAATTACACTAAATCGCCAAAACAGTTTTCTGGTTGGCTGGCTCCAGTTCTGTTCAGATGTTAATCAGAGGCAGCTATTGAGTCAAGGTGCAAACTGCTTGTGAGTCACACTATTGCTTAGTAATATCTTCCACAAACACCCAAACAATCAAACAAACAAACGCTAGAGTCCTGTATTGAATTACAAATAAGCATTTTGGCTTATTAAATAAAATTGTGTTTAACGGTCTAAACCAACACAAACATACAGCTTTCCAACCACCTCTCCATCACACAGAGGGCTTAACGTGCCGCGATACCCGGTTCAAATCTACTGCGGTGTTTAATTCCAGGTCATTTCATAATCTCTTTGATACTCACTCACATCTGCACATCTCTTCGCTCTCACTCACTGACAATCAAACAGCTGCAAGCTGGCATACTCACTAAATCCTCCGCTACAACACACAAGCCACACACACAAACATATGCAATCACCCACCACATGCACACATATACACAAGTGCCCATTAGAGAGCACGCACACAATGCTCATATACCCACATGCCTACGTGCACACAAGCATCCAGGCGCAAACACTTATGCATGCAAGTGTACACACACACACACACACTCAAACTGCTACCGCACTCATGCAAAAAAAAAAAAGGTTTTATTCAGCACAGATATTCTTCTGAATTAAAAGTCCTCCATCACGGCATACAGCAGAGACTCTGGAAAAAACTAAATTTATTGATCATTTGTTGAAGGAACACACACATATATTCACAGCACACGCACAGGAAGGAAATAAACACACACTGTGGGCTTTTGGTATGTATGTACGTGGTTCCCACCCATCCCTGTGCTTCTCATCACCTTTTTGTCCCCTCTTCCCCTCTCCCCTTTCCTCTTCCTACATCCCCACACGCCCTCGAAACACCCCAATCATCCTGCATCAACAGGCATGTGAACCCAGTGTTCGGTTCATCTCTTCCTCTCTCTCTTTTTCCCTCACACTCTCTCTCCGCCTGCTCTATTTTCATCTGTGTGCTTCCACTCTCCTAGCTTTCGGGTAATTACCTGGCATTTGCATTGCAAAGTCCCCCGTGCCGCCCTCAGCTCCTCCGCAGGTGATTGAGCTTCATTTCCCCAGCAGATAAGAGAGAGAGAAAGGGGAAGAGAGAGGAAGAGAGAGGGGGAAAATGGGGTATTGCAGCAGGGTGTGATGTTATTCTGGCTTGCAGGATATAGGAACAATGCCCTGGATTCTTTGTTACTGTTAAATTGGCTGGTTCAGAGCATGCACATGAAGTTCCCACATGTAAATAATCACCCTCATTACTACCCCGTTACTGGTCGGGCTCCATCTGTGACAGAATGTAAAGCATTTCTGGCGTTTGATGACTGAGAAACATTCTGGACATCAACATTCAGTGTTGCACAGTTGTCCAGATGATTGATACGACTTGCTTGAAGACTTTGGGCTGCAATTTGCAACTTTCTGCACGTCTAAATCCCAGCAAAGACGACGAAGCATTGGTGGTGGATGAAAATGAACAAACAGATCTTTCTGAATGACTCTTTTAAGTATACGATAAGTAACGGCCAGTCAAACATCAAAGTGGTCATCAATCCCTGACTTTTCCCACTCTCCCACTTGTTGTTATTAATGTAGCGCAGCAACAACACTGAATGAATGAGTGAGTACCAATGAAATCAGACTCGAGTTAAGAACTTCACTGACTGGAATCAGGGTCAAATTTACCTCAGTTGATAGCCCCTATAAAAACAGAGTTCACAATGTACTTTGCTCAACAAAGCAAAGCAGAAGCAGGCTATCCCAGTGGCTTCCTGGGACTTATACCAAGACAATATGTTGACAGTCCACACAGACATGATAAACCATTCAGTCTGGAAAATTGTCTGAGACTTTCTGGTACAGCCCTAAACGGGTCCTGTCTGCAGGTGTGTAGGTGGTTTGTGTAAATACATAATACATGATACATTTGAGTGATCACAAATGACATGTCGATTGTTGGGCCTCTTCTGTTCATCTGTGACTGGACATTTCAAAACGTCCTCCCAAATACCAAAGATAAAAGTTCTAACATATATACATAAGACGGATCATGTTTACTTAAAATTACAGAAAACTAAATGATACGAGAATCAAAGGATTGTAAATGCTAATGTTGATTTCACTTCGGACAAAAGCTACAATTTGTACATTTTTTTTGTTTTACATAATATACAAA
The DNA here is from genome assembly GCF_008729295.1 of Plectropomus leopardus. Lineage (NCBI taxonomy): Eukaryota > Metazoa > Chordata > Actinopteri > Perciformes > Serranidae > Plectropomus > Plectropomus leopardus. The sequence continues at coordinate 13,489,839 of NC_056476.1, forward strand.
TTAACTGTTTTGTTATCGTGCAGCTCAAACCTGGAATAACCTTCCAGATAATGTTTGACAAGCCCCGATGCAGACCACTTTTAAGTCAAAGCTAAAGACGTTCTCTTTTACACTGCCTACTTCACCCTGTAATGACAACAAACTTATTTTTAAACTTGATTTTAAATAATTTTAAACAATCTTTATTATCTTTGCGCCTCCTATCTGCACTTTTTTTCAAATTGTAAATCATTTAAAAACCTTGACCTTTTATATCTTTTATCTTTACTCTTTTATTGTAAGTCTCTATCCTCAAATATGTTTACATTTTATTGCTCTGTAGAGCTATTTGAATTACCCTGCCTTACCTTGTGTAATAATGTTTTGGGAAGAAATAAGTGAACACTTTGCAATGATGGTTGTTTCTTAGAGTGGTTTATACTAGTTGGTATGCCTTATATATTTAAAAGTTTGGTAGTATGAGGGTTAGAGTGTGTGTGGATGTCGTTTGCAACACTGTATTGCAAGTTACATATGTGTTTTATGTATTTTAATGTTTGCATGTACGTTGAAATACTGTATTGCATTGGTATCTTGGCCAGGTCTCCCTTGAAAATGAGATTTTGTAATCTTTGTGGAATTTACCAGGTTATGGGATAGTAATAAATGGCAATATTATTTAATCTCTTTCTATAGGAAGCTAAAAGAAACATCATGAACACAATTTGGTTAGTGACAGCTCCTAGCCCACCATACACAGACAGTAGCCATGGGAACATGACCACTTCTTTCCTTAGAGATGCATTTTAAGACTTGTCTTTGCATGCAGAGGTTAAACCATTTTGCAGGCTATTAACAGTTGAGTCTTGAAGCAGGTACTCATCAGGATTAACTTGCATTCCTTGATGTAAAATGCACCACAAAGGGAGACCTACCCATCCATACATTCACACTCCAACCTGATCTACCACAAGCACCTCCCACCAAATGAAAGCTGATAATTGGCGCGAGCTCATTTGCATGCGGAACGGCGTGGATATTTATTTAAATTTAATTTCGTTCCCGCACACGGTGCACTGTAGGCTTTTGTGCCAAAGTCATATTAACCCCTTGATTAGTTAATATGCAGTGCACGACGGTGCCCACGCACGATGAATATTCATATTGGTTGCGTTTTCGCCGCCGTCTCTCCACTCCTCCCCTCCTCTCCCCTCCCCTCCCTCTCTCTGTCCCCTATCCCCGCCGTCAACAGCCAGCGTGGCGCTATGGAGGCATCCCGGAAGAGGCTGTCATTTTTACAGTGTTTCTCCCAAACTCCATCAGAAATCGTTTGCGTTATAATAGTTTCTGTGTCGCTCGCTGCAGCCGCTGACTCAATGGCAGATAAAACTCAGATACCGAGCAGAGACCGCGCTCTGAAAGGAAGAGAGGAGAAAATGGCCGTGGCAGGTAAAGAAATAACACACGGTGACAAGTTGTATCCAAACTGATGGGAGCTAACCTGAGCTGACACCTGATAAACTGTCCATGCGCTCAAAATACGCACGCGAGTTACCTCAGAGGTGTTCACACAAAAGTAATGACAGAAGATGGCTTCATGCTGTTTTATTCAGTTACTGCAATAACAGGCGAACGTCAATATTGAATATTTAACTTCAGTTATTGATGCTTGATTTAACCATTTAAAACCTAAGCAAATTGGCGTGATTTCTTTGAAAACGAAAGTGCAGGGCGACGAGCAGCTTAACTAGAAATGGCCCGATGTGCAGGAAATAAGTTACAAGAAAACTGCCTGAAAATAAATGACAGAAAAAGACCCAAAGAAAGTGCTAAAAAGAATTAAATACACATTTTCTTTTCTTTTTCTTTTTTTGTTCTATGTAACATAATTATGTATATATATATATATATATATATATATATATATATATATATATATATATATATATATATGAGAGAATTACACATATAGTTTCTGGACATTTTTCAATCATTTTTGATATTTAATAATCCTGCCCAACAAATTTTAAGATAATTTCCTTGTCAACATTTCCGGCCAAGTTGCTCATAACTGGGTTTTTTTCCCTGCATTTTTTAAGAAGTCAAACAAATTTTCTCAGTTTTCAGACGTTTCACTTTCAATGAAAGATGTCCAAATGCAGCACAAGTGGACTGATGTCTATCTAGGTGTTAAAATGTTAAGACAGAGGTATTTGAATAAAGTAAAAGTATGCCCATACAATCTTTATACACTATTAGGCTACACTTACTGTAAATACTTTGTGTGTGTAGCCTATACATGCAGCCTAAATTAGTGACTATATGTGTTTTTATATTTTATTTTATTCTTTTTGAAATATTTATTGGTGTAGAATGAAGTGGCCAAAGCTTACATTTCATTGCGCAACCCTGTATTGTTAAAAAAACAAATAAGTAACGCTCAAACCTTGATTGCACCTAATATAGATGACGCACTCAGGCTTACCAGATTCAGTATGACATCATGGGTTTGAGGAAATCTACCCCAGCTTTCTCAGAAAATTGGCTGTTGGTTAGAATTTGACGTAGAGCATGAAATGGCTTATTTTTACCACAAGTTTTAACTTAAAAAAATACCTTTCTGCAAAGAAGACACACAAAAAAGGGGGGAAAACATAATCTTAATAAAAGATAAGATTCAGGGTCAAAACCTTTCTCACATTTGCATCTGTGGCTTCAAGTTGTTTTTTAATAGTGTGATTCCTTGACATGAGAAAATTTAGATTTTTTTTATTAATTGGAATTCATCTGTAGATCTGTATTACGGCTCAAGTTTTAAGCTCACTAAAGCAGGTTAATGTGTAGTATCTCCCTTCGTATCGCTCCATCCATTTGTCCTTAACTTCTAACAAGATGCTCAGCCCCTGCTGAGAAAAAGCATCCCCACAGCCTGATGTTACCACCACCATACTTCACTATGGGGACTGTGTTTGCTGAGGCCTGGCAGGTTTTCACCACACGTAGTACTTGAATTTTGGCCAAAAACCACTATTTTGGCCTCATCTGACCACAAAACCTTATCCTGGGTGTTTGCTGGGTCATTCTCGTGCTTTCTGGCAAGTTCTGCTTTGATTTGGTTTTTCATGGGTAACGGCTTCTCTGTAGCCATCCCCCCATACAGGCCAGTTTTATGCAAAGCTCCTGATATGGCTGACTAGTGCATCTTCACTCCACTCTCAGTCTCTGTACTGTGGAGCTGCCACAAAGAGATTCTTGGTGACTCTTGGTGAGGGATTTTTGTCTAAGCAATGCGGGGGTGGTATCATGTAGCTTTCATTTCCTGATCCAAACATTTGGATATTGTTTTGTAGCCCTCTCTTAATTTGCGTATGTCTGTTATTGTATCTGCAACTTCTTTGAGACGTTCTTTGATCGTCACACCTGCTTTTGCCAGCCACTGTATGCCTGTTATTAAAAAAAAACTTTCAGAAAAAGTTGAATAAGCCCCCAAAAAGTGTAGATTCCTTCAAACTAAACCTATTGCAGGTTCAAAGTGCAGCATGATCTAATATTTGTCAGGTCTTATGACTCTTTATATAGAAAAGTCAGTCTGACTTAGCAACATCCACCAGCACTTATTTGAGTTTGCAGTCAATATCATTCTTTGTGCCACTGTTTAAACATATAAAAACCGGTTATACCAGATTTTGAATTCAATCATGCATATACTTATGCAGAATGTTTTCTTACAATTTACTTCCTTTATGAACAGCGATTTCTCTCTTTGAGTTAGGGCCATGGGAATCTAATCAAGCATCCTTAACCTTTAAAATCAAGAGTCTGAGGTGCATTAACTGCGTTACCTTTTAGCCTGTTTGGTGTCTTGTGATGTGGGCAGTAATGAAATCTTTGAGTCAACAACAAAATCTGAAGTGGCAGCAAAATCTTGTTGGTTTGTAAAGTGGGTTATATATAGTTGGTGGTTAAATCAACCTTAAACATATCTGTAAGTATCAAACTCTGTCGGAGACACGTTGGTGCTCACAGAAATTCTGTATCAGTTTTCAGTTTTAAAAATGTCTGTTTTATTGCAATTTTCTTGGTTTCAGTGATGTGAACATGCATGCTTTCTGTTTATTCCTGTTTATGATCTCATCCACTCTTGCAATGTAGTTCAGAGTCGTTTCTACTTCTATCTTTTCATTCAGCTTTTCATCGTCCGCTTTTGGGACAGGATGGCTGGTAGGAGTGTACGACAAAATTGAAACATGGTGCGATTTGAACCTTGCCGCTGTCTTCACCTACTCAGACTGAGGGGTCTGTAAAGTGCGATGTGGGAGCTGTGTGTGAGTGCATAGAAAGAAGCGGTGCCGCAGCGTCCAGGGGCCCATCTGGGCATTATGCGCATGAAGGCTCCGCCCCGTCGTAAGTTCCTGCTCCGTCTGTCGGAGCAGCTCGGAGACACCGCATGGCAGAAATCTGTTCCTCCCCTTTCACCGTGGGGGGCAGCTTAGGTGGGGACAGGGTTGTTCTTGTGTGTGTGTTTGTGTGTGTGTGTTGGAGTAGCCAGCTTCTGTGTTTGTCGGTGTGGGCCAGTAAGCATGAGTAATTTAGGGATTGCAAGGACTGTCTCCACATATGCCCTGTGCCATCCCATCCTTGTGTGTGTGTGTGTGTGTGTGTTTGTGTGTGAGTGCACACATTTGTCCTCTCTACAATGAAGATCACTTATTTTGAAAGTTGCTTCTTCTCCCTCCAGCCTACTTAAAGAGGCTCCTTGTTCAGACGTCCTGGCGTCCTGTGTTCCCTCCCTTGCTCCACTCTGTATAATGTACTCTGTGACCTTGGCGAGAATGATCCAGTGGCAGATTGCTACATGGTAGGGGCACAGTAGCTATTATTTTGAGTCAGTGCAGGATTGACTGCCAATATTTCTTGCAAACAGGATGGGGGAGGTCAGCTGACCAAAATCAATCTCTGTTACATGCTTCACTATAACTCTTCAAAGCAGGTTCATGGCGAAGATATATTTCTGGCATTATTGCTCTGTTGTTTTCCCATCTCTGCGGTCTCCAGATGCCCTTGATTTTTTTGGCTTTTGCAATAAGCTCAAAGGGGAAGAAAAGCTGGAAGTAAATGGGAAAGCATGCAAATCGAGTACACAAACAGCAGATAAATAAATAAGTAAATAAATGAGAGAGATTTGCTCTTAGGCAGCACTGTGGCTTACTGATTATGACTGTTGCCTCAGTACAAGAACGTCCTGTGTTCTCACCTAACCTGAAATGCGGAGTTTGTATGTTCTCCCCACGTTAACGTAAGTTTCCATACCACCATCAGGTAGGATGCTGTATTCTCCATCTTGTCCAATACACACTGGGATTGACTCTAGCCATTGAAGAGTATAAGCAGTGTAGAAAATTAGATTTGCTCTCCTCAGATTTTGTTTCTGAGTGAGCGTTCTTGACTTTCATGTTGTTCTTTACAGTTGTAGAAATGCTGCAGCGGTGTAGAGAGAGAGCCTGCATTGTAACGCGAAGAAGTGGTGAATTTACAACTCACAGCAAATTAATATGACACAGTCTGTCTTTTGTTTGTGTTATAGCATCAGTAAAAATGTTGCACATTTGCAATCCGTCGTTAGCACCGTTAGCTTGTTAACTGTATTACATGATTGCCTCTGTCACACTGAGAGTCCTGCTCAGCTCCTTTAAGAGTTTAAAACTTAATACGTAAATCAAAACAAATCATCAAATATTAGTATTGAGCAGATACATTTGATTTGACTGGCATAATTCTGAGTCTGGCACAGCCCTATGGTATACATATTCCATTAGTGTTTCCAATGACGGCCCTGCAAAAATGTAAAATCAATACATGACAGCAGTTGTTTTAATCAGAGCAGGCTGCCACAAATAGATGAATGTGTGTGGAACCCTTTACTACCCAGAATTTAACACACCATGAAGTTGTTGCCTATTCTCTATGAGTGGTATAGAATATTAGATTTGCTTTGGTATGTTTGAAGAGGAGAGTTTTTAAGATGCATTTTTTTGTGTACTTTCCCTTAACTAAGTTTCTAAAAACAAGATGCATTTATTCATCCCCTTTTTCTCCTTGTGACATCGGTGTTTGAGTAAAATATATTCATGCAGGCCCCAACAGGATGTGCCTCCATCTTGCTGGAAGCGGATAATGGAGCCACTGCTATAGTAGGTAGTCTTCTCCATAGCAACTGTTTCCGTTGCTAGGTTACAGTATGTATGGAATGCATGGATTGCTTCAAAGTTGTACTCCTCTGAGTCGAGACAGTTTCCCCACCCTGAACACAGCCAGCTTTAAATGTTGACTGGAGTTGGGTTGATTGTTTTAAGGCCACAGCAGCATCGTCTCTTTCACTTACCTCTCACTGTTTTTAAAAAACCCACCACCTCCCATCAGCCTCGCCTCTTTCCTCCCCTCCCCTCCTTTGCCCCACTCTTCCTCGCCCCTACCCATCCTCCCATACAGCAGAGGGTAGTTGGCACCAGTATAAAGCTTCAGCCTCCTCCGACGACTCGTGCCTGACTCTCTGCCAACCTGTGTGAAGCTAGAAAGAGGAATAGCGAGAGGGAGGGAAGAGGGAGAGGGAAAGAGAGAGAATGGATTTTTTGGAAGGAAATAAACAGAGCAGCCTGGAAATCGACCTTTCCGTCACCAGTTTTGGCACCCAGGGATAGTACCTCTCCCGTGTCTCTGCATGAGGGGGCAGCAGCGCTTGGACTTCAGTTTTCCGGGTGAGAAACACAGGACCCACGGGTAGAATTGAAGGGTAACAAAGACTAAATACCATCCGAAACAAGTCAAACTGGACGTTATTATCCGCTAATCAACAGATACATTGTTGTGCCCTTGACTGATGCTAACTAGGCAGGGTGGCGGGGTCCGATGTTTTGGTTCTGGTCCAGCCGCCTACAACCACCAAAGCAACAAAAGGTGACCAAAGTATTCCGCTTCAGTCCTGCTGTACTGTATAGCCTGCACTGCGCTTTCCAGATATCCTCGAAAAAACAAAGGCGCACTAAAGAAATTACGCCCATATCTCATTCAAGTTGGGAAAAAAGAATCCTTTTCATGAATCCTTCCCCCATATTCAGCCTGTTTTCTTCTTTTGTAAACTCACTCAGTCACCCTCCCAGCTTGTTTTTTGTCGTCCTCTGTTCTTTCTTTTGCTGGCGTAGTGAGGCAGCGTAGTGAGGGTATTCAGCCAGTTCTTTCTCTGTGTAAGGTGGGGTAATTCTGGCAGAATGGGGTGTGGGCGCTGGGCTGGCAGGGGGGAATGCTGGGCTAGGCACAGTGAAAGGAGCCAGCCTGGCACCACCTGGACCTCTGCCAGCTGCTCCATTGGAGAAATACCCACAGCAGAGTTCGGTGTGCGAGCGATTGTGCGCCTGATTGCGTGCTTGTGTGTGTGCGCAAGAGGTTGCGCACGTGAAGGAGGAGAGTGAGGGATGCTGGGAAGGGCGGTGTGAGGAAGAGAGTGTGAAGTGAAGATTGAGAGGTCGAGGGTGAGGTGAGGGGAGCTGGCTTCTCTGGACAGTGCTGTGTCCGCATGTTCTTGGCTGTCTTCATTTTTACCTCTCTTTTTTTGTTTGTTTATTTGTTTGCTTGTTTGTTTTCTCTGTGTTCTCTCTTGGATGGAGTGCTTGGTCTTTTTATATAGCGCCCAAAGGCATGGTGGTCTGAAAGCCAAAAGAATCCTTCACTGCCTCTCTGCTACCCTCATCTGTTGCTTCTCACTGGCTATTTACTCCTTTTATTGTTTTGGCAGGCTGATCTCGCCTCCTCCCACTCCTCCTCCTCTATCGCACACTTGTCTCTCTCTCACTCTCACATTTTCTCTCTCCGTCATTTGGCAACTTCAGTACTTTTTTATCTCCGCGGCCAGAAAATACAGGACAAGAGGGCGAGAGTGAGCAGAGGATGGAGACTAACAGATTCGCAGAAGAAGGATGAATATTTCTTCTGTCCTCCCACCACCTTAAGTCACCCCTGTGGACTGAGAATATTTAGCCCGTAGAGTCACTGACACAGATCTACTTTGATTGCAGCTGACTGTGCCCGTGAACATGACCTGGCAGCGCCAAACAACCTGCTGCTAAAAGACAGAACTGTCGCACAACGGGAGGGCAGGAAGGGACAGCCTGAAGGCAGCCCGGGCCTCTGTGACATTTTCGGAGTCCTTTATGCTTCTGCAGTCCGTTAGTGCACAAAAAACCAAACAGTTTTGTCTAATATCAAAAAGTGCCCTTAAGGTGGCACACCAACACAGGTGTTATCAGCTCAAGTGCTGTAGTGCTTCATGTACTCTTCAAAACACTTGTTAATCTTTAAAGGGTAACTTCAGCATTTACCAAGATGGACCTTATTTTCTCCTCTTTTTGCATCCAAGTCACTCATGGAAACAGCCGTTTTTGAAAGTGGTCCTATATAGAGCAAGAAGGCTGCATCCGGCAGCTGCAAAACAGGCTGTAATGTAACAACTTTGGGCAGTTGAGCACTATCAATCTGCGTCCACTAAAAGTGCTTGTTTTTGCCATTGACAGGCTCATGTTTTTCTAAGTGTTTGACAGCTTCATGGAGTTAATCCCTACAGACTTCAACCTCTTTTTTAAAAGAGTGAGATCGAATTTTGTTTAACAAGAAGCAGCCTCAGTATAGCTATTATTAAACCCACCAGATTCCATTTAAAAAAACAGCAAGTTCATCATCATGAAACACAACATTTTAAGAAGACAGTCTAAGTCGCTTATGGGAATAACAATTTTTTTCTATATTTGTCCAGTATTGACCAAAACGTAACCACTTAGGGTATTTGTACACTGTCAATTTATGTACAGGACAGTGATAGTGTGCAAAGGGGAGAGAGGGGAGGACATGCAGCAAGGGGCCGAGGTTGGAATCAAACCTGCGGCCACTGCGGCACATGCTGGTTATATCAAGTGAGCCACTGGTTGCCCCTCATATTGTCATTCTGTGTGTCTGACAACATTATGGAAAGGATCCCCACAGAGAATTAAGTGCAAGATTGATTTTGTTTAACAAGGAGCAGCTAAATTGCTATCCTCAAATGCACCAGATTTCATTTAAAAATGCTACATTCAAAGTTAAAAGAAGCAAAATAAAACTCATTAAAATCATCTCTGTTCACCTATCCATTGTTCCAACAATCACCAGCTCTGGTTTGGTTGATATAAACCCTTAATTTAACCAAATAGATTTGAAAATATGCAAGCTATACACACCAAAATTGCTGTTTATTTAAATGGAGTCTGGTGTGTTTGCCAGTGGCTATTTTGGGTCTGTTTATTGTCAAACAAAAATGGATCTCACTCACTAACAAAGAGGTCTATCTCTGTTGGGATCCTTTCCATAATGGTGTCAGACACTGAGAGAAATGATCTAGGCCTATCGGTGGCAAAAAAAAAAAAGAAAGTTTTTGTGGATGTACATTGATGATGCTCAATTGTGGTTACACTGCAGCCTGTTTTGCCACTGCCGTCTGCAGAGGTCTCACTAAATACTGGGCCAATTTCATTCTTCCCATGATTGACTTAGGATCCAGGATCCAGGTTAGAAAATACCAAAGTTACCCTTTAAGAGCCAACCACTGTTTCTTTCAATGTGTATATACAATCTGTCTTTACAGGAATAAACTGCAGGTAACTGGGATCTGACCTGTTGTTACAGTTGGAGACCACCCCCGGTCTATCTATAAAATGAACTATTGAAGCTCTATCAGATTAGAGATTGCTTGTATTCAGGTCAATGTCACACATCGCATCTCTTGAGCGGCCAGAGAGCAACCACACATTGAACTTAGAGCAAGCGTCCATTATTGGTATGTGCATAAGCTCTTAGTGTACCCTGTGGCCTGTTTATCTGTAGACTAATATTAGTGGTTGCAGTACAAACCAGCCTTGCTTAGTGGAGATTTGCACGCTAAGTCACCTCAGTCTTCTTAAACCCTAATCCTCCTCACACATCTGTGGGCTACACACACACACACACACACACACACACACACACACACACACACACACTTCCTTTTTAGCGCTCTAATTCCATGCAGCACAGTTGGCAGTAGAGTGCCACCCCCCTGCCACCTCTCAGCACTCCAGTTTGTTTTACTTATCGGGTATTTTTAACATAGTGAAGATTAGGAAGGCATCGGGTCTACTTGCGAGGCCCTCCCCTGCTCGTGAGGTTACGCAGGCGCGTGCCCCTGATGTGTCATCCTTGGTTCGCTTTGTGGATACCCAATGGTGCCAAGCCACTTAATACACCCCATTTGAAGACATATAGTCGAGTCAGAGAGAGATCAGGAAATAACTGCGTGATAGTGTTTAATTGTGGGTATTGAGGAGAGGACAGCGGGGATAGAATGGCGGTCAAAGCCGTGTAATCTCTTAAATGTCTTCCAGCACAGAAGCCTCCGGCTCTGATCCGCTGGCCTGGGTCAGCCTGTAACGAAGTGCAGACCTCGGAGGCCTGATCGGGGCCGCTAATGGGCCTCTTTACACACACACACACACACACACACACACACACACACACACTCTCACACTCTGTAATTTGTACTGTTGAAACACAGTGTTATGATTTGATTTCACATTTGTGCACTGTTTCTCTTTACAGTCAAGCATGCAGTTAATGGGAATCCCACTGTGGAGCCTTTTCCAGAAGGCATGGAGACCATCATGTTTGGTGAGACTGCACAATCACACATTTTTGTAGTCAGAACGAACCCAATATGGAATCCTCTGTTACCAGTTTGTGGTTATTGACACATTTTTTTGATAAAATGTTTAGATAATATGCCAGCACAGACACACTAATACTGTGTGTGTGCTGCACGCTGTCTTGACATCCAGGTTTGGGCTGCTTCTGGGGAGCTGAGAAACTTTTCTGGAAGCTTCCAGGAGTCTTCTCTACGCAGGTGGGCTACGCTGGTGGCTTCACACCCAACCCGTATTATGAGGAGGTCTGCTCAGGTAAGGTGCACATTTTTTTAGGGTTCCCATGGTCATTTAAAACCTGGAAAAATCATGGAATAGTACATTCACATTTTCCTGACCTGGAAGAGTCATGGAAGTAGTAAAAAACATTAGCCGCTTTTACACAAAGATGGTGCCACAATGAAGTTCCCCCTTTAAACCGCCCCTGCAGAACACAGAACCAAAGGACGGCGGCATCATTCCACTCCAGTGTGTGATTATACAGCTTCAGCCTCGAGCATGACATGTAATATATGCGCTGGCAACGCTTTCTAAACAGTAACAAAAAACAAAACATCTCAATCACAATCATTTACCTTATCTGTTATACGGTAGCTGATCTCGTCCTCTGCTCGCAGGGTAAGGAACTCTTGAATCTCATTCTTTTTACAATTTGCGAACATTAATGTCCTCTGTTCTGATTCTTTGAATTAGCCGCTATGCCAACAGCTGTTTTTTAAATCTCCCATGGTGGGTCGCACACATAAACACGTCGTAACATTACACCCGTACTGCCAATGTTCACGTCTCCCCGGCTTTACGTTTTACACAGACCTCGTTTTGGTGCTGTTACCAGGCGAGAAAGCTCTGTCCCTCCTGTCCGCAGTTGGACGTTATATACAGGATGGCAAGGCTGCATAACGAGATGATATTCCTGCCTTGAACAGGCAGTGTAAATACAGCTATTGAAAATTTTGGAAACAATTGTTTACAATGAAATTATTACATTAATCTGTATAACTTTCAACATAATGTAACATAACAGCAAATTAATGTGTCGATGCGAGATGCTTTATTTCCCATGTTTCTTCATTTCCTCCCCGCGTCTGATCTCTCTCCTCATGTCTGCCAGCGAGCTGGAATAATGCTTAAACAGAGTTTGAATCTGATTCGTTTGAAAAACAGTGGGCAATTGTGACTTACAAGAATTTTTTTTATTATGGCTCCTTGAAAAGTCATGGAAAAGTTTGAAATTTTCTCCATGAAAATGTGTGGGAACCCTGATTTTCACGAATGCATGCCCTCTACACTTTGATTTGTGTTACCTGATCGTGTTCCCTCCTGGGGAGGAGGTGGAGTGGCCTGGCAGGACATTTCTCTGTGAAATCAGTCAGGGTTCAAGAGACCAAAAAATGCAAAGGGAAAAAGAAAAAGATAGAGTCGGAAAGGGTGTTTTTAAGTACAGCGCTCTCATCCTCTCGCCGCCTTCCCTTCATCTGCAGTCAACTACTCAGAATGCACTGCTCCAGATGGGCTGCACCCCCCGTCCCCACCCCCCCATGACCTACTTGTAAGGATTGGGCTCTGTACTGTGCTGTACTGCGGCGTTTTTGCCAACAGAGGTTACTGTGTATGAAACGCCATAAATGAGCTTCTTTTTCTGCGACTGCGATTTGGCAAATACGATGTCTGAGATTCAAGCTTGAATTCTGTGTATTTGCTGTCAAAGTCCACGATAATATTTGGCTACGTGTCCTTCCGTTTTTCTCATTGTGAGATTCAAAGAGATTCATGTAGGGCGCTGATATATAATTCAAATGAAGATGTCTAGCTCTGTCTTACTCCGTGCGCCTCTCGTGTGTTTTGGGAGTCGTGAGCTGTTAGTTTGGGGCTCCTCCATTTCGAGGGCGCATCATTACAGGCAGGCATGGAGTCTAGGTGCAGGCACAGCATGGGGGACATGGAGAGGAGGGGAAAGACGCTTTGGGCTCGGCTGGCAGACTTTCTGAGCAGAGCCCTTCAAGGGATTGCATGTTTCCTATCTGTCTGCCGCTCCCAGTCTCCCTTTCTGTCAGCTTCCCAGCAACAAGATGGTCAGCTATGGAGGATGAGATGGAGACAGATGACAGAAAAAGAGACTGAGAGCTGCAGCAAGTGAGCAAACGGGTAAAATAAACTTTTTTTAAGAGGAAAGAAAAATTGAGGGGGAAAAAGTGCGTGTGAGAGAGAATAGTTGCCTGTCCATCGGCTGAGAGAGTGCAGGCGTCGCTCCAGTGGCCATGACGGAGCAGAACACTGCGACGGCATGAGACCGAGGAGCTGTCAACACAGCCAGGGCAGGACAGACAGCTGGACGGATAGACGGACGGACAGAAAGAAGGGGCTGATGGAACTGTCAGCAGAGCCAGGGAAGGATGGAAGGACAGACAGGCAGATAGCTAGGTGGATGGTCTGACAGACAGATATGGGAGAGGTTGAGGCGCAGTCAAATTTGTCTCGGGAGGACAGGCAATACAGACAGCTGAGAGATGGATACAAGGAGATGTGATTACCAATCAGCATATTCTATTTTGACTAATTTGCTAGACAGTGTTACTTTGTAGTGCGTTTGCAAAACAGAATAAAGTAATCTTTTGTGCTTTAGCTCGACAGTGTTGCATGGGGTTGAATCCAACAATCCTAATGCCCATTTGACAAAATAGGTTGCCAAAGTTGTCTCGCAAACTAAGTAAGTTTTCTTTATAAAGCACACATTAAAAGACAAAATATAAAAGTATTCACACCCTTGTTGCATTACAACCTGTAATTTCAGTCTACACGACGCTCGGGATGGGTGGGGGGGGCGCCTTTTGGCCGCGTGTGCGCTATAAGAGGTAAGCAGAGGGTCGTCTAGTTACTACCGACGCTTGTTTTTACGCCGGACGCCTTCATTGATTTTATTCAACTTTGACATTCAGAGACAATGCGGTATCGGGGCATGAAATGCGTCATCGCATGGTCTATACTAAACTCACCTGGGGGATGACCGTTTAGCGGCTTGGTAGCGGCTGGGGGGGTATCGGAGTTTTAGTGCGTGATAGTTTCCGGTTGTGCCTAAGGTGGGGTCTGTGGGGGCGGAGTGGTGTGTGGTTTTATGTGTTGTGGTGGCGGCCGGCTCGTTTGTTTTTTATTCATCCTCTGTGTATGTTTTTTTGTGACGCTCCCTAGTTGGTTCGTCTCCTGTTGCTTTTTTTTCGGCTGCATCTACTGTGATGATTTTTTTTTTTTTTTATGTTTTGTTTTTATTTTTTTCGTTGCTTAAGTCAGTGAGTTTTTTGGGCCTGTATCAGTCCGGTCTGCCCTGCCCGAGTTGACGCCGCTGACCCGTAGCGGGACCCCCGCTTTGGATCGCACTATTGTTAGTTTTTCTATTCATTCACCTTCTGTGTTTGGCTCCCTCCTTATTCCCTACTCACTCATTTCCCTTTACCTTCCGCTCCTTTTTCTCTGCGAATATACGTTATGTGTGCATACGCGCAGTGAGGGTTGCATGAAAGAGGGGGTGGGGAGTGACAAACAAACAAACTGTAAAGTGGTGCTTGCATATGTATTCACCTCATAGACTGTATATAAAGACGGACGCGTCCCTATTTACCTCCCATATGCCTAAGTGAAGCTAGAATATCTTGAGTAGCCGCTTCCATCTTGCGCTGCTGACGTCATTCAGAGTCTGCGCAGTGGTGCGAGCAGCCCCACTGAATGTGAGCACATGGATTGGCTGTCACAGCTGTCAATTGTGTGGAATTTAATAACTCATTAAAACTGAACTTAGAAAAACAATCACTTGAACAAACATCAGGGTGATGAGAAATACCTTCAGTGGCAGAAACCATCTTTGGGAAACATTTATTTGGTGTGTACTTTGAGTTTTTAGTTTGGCCTATGTCCCATGCTACAGTTTCTAGGTTAAACAGTGTTTTCCTCAACATGGTACGAAATGGTGTGTAACAGGCTTTGGGGTATGTTTTCTCCCATGTGGTAGCTTTGTCAGAGGTGTACCCAATCAGCAGTGACATTAATATAAACCAAATTCAGGGAAAGCTTTACTTGCTGTTCATAGATTTTTTTGTTTTTACTTCGCACTTGCTTTGGCAGTGTAGATATAACTTTTCCCACGCCAATAGAGCCCCTTCGAATTAAATCGAATAAACCTCACAGTATGTAACAGTAGGGAGCCTGAGTAACACAACAGGGTGTTCAACACACCATTGTGTCTGCTTAAATCAATGTTTTGCTAAGTTTTGTCAGGGCTGAACAGCCCTGGTGTTACCATTTACCTTCAGAAGTCACGTATTAGTTGAATAAAGTTCCCCTGTGAGCAACCTCAGTGTAACATGATCTCAGAATATATAGACCTGTTCTGAAAAGCCACAGAATCTTCCTCACCAACAAGCAAACGGCACCATGAGGACCAAAGAGCTCTCCAAACAGGACAAGTTTTGGAGAGGTACAGATCAGGATTGGGTTATAAAAAACATCTGAAACTTTGAACATCCCACAGAGAACCATTAAATCCATTATTACAAAATGGACATTAATCAGACAGACACCAAAGACACCAGCGAAGACTGGAGTATCTGTCCATAGGACCACTTTGAGCCACACACTCGCCCAGTCCTCACCTGATTTTTTTTACAATCTTTTTTTTTTTTTACCTACAAAAGGCGCTGGTCTATCCATGAATTAATAAAGGAATTTTAACCATAGTTGTTGCACCTCAGATGTATTTTTGGACAGCTGGCTCATACCTTGGACTTTCACACTGCATAATTTGGATAGTCATAGCTTTTTATTCTTGTGACTACTTGCCCTTTCTTTGAAGAGTATCAATTTTCTTTTCTTTTCACTAGCATCTGGTGTCTTGAGCCATTGCCGCACCCCTATATTTTTTTCTTCATAAACATTGATTATTTTAAATGTTTGAACACACGGCCAGTGCTGCCATTTTTCTGGTGAGAAGTTGAAAGTACATCAAAGCTCTTCCAATGAAATGTAATTGTTGTCCCCAGTAACTTATTCTGTATAAAAATTACGGAAATAAGCTTTTATTTTTGGACAGGCCCAAAACAAATGGTAGTGGTTATTTTATTCTAGTACAACTTTTAGTGTCCGTTTCCCACCCTTTTTTTTAGGTGGTTCGTCCAATCTTGCCCTCCTGAAGTCCTCTGTATAGCCTTGAATTTACTTTAAGTCCTGAGTCTGACCTATAGACACTTATGAACACCTTCAATAAATCATTTTCAAATGCTTTTTGACTCTGTACCATAGAGCCCTGTATGTGGTGACGTATCTGAAGCTTCGTGGAATTTTACTGTTTCCAACAGTGGAGAACAATTAAACAGAAAAGGGCAACATGATGTCGTGATGATTTGGGAGGCCACGCTCACCCAGAATGCTGTTCACCCTGCTGAAGTGTCCTTCAGAAAAACATTGAATCTGTTGCAGCTTTAGTGGCATCACTTCTCAGCCTTTCACCCCCTTCAGATGGGACAAGCGTGGTAAATCATGCTGCATATTCACCTTTTTTTAACAGGTCTCAACAGCTGTTTTGCCACATTTTCCTTTTGTACTGCTTTCTACCATTCCTGTTGACTTTCCTGCACTGTGACTGCAAGCCCACAACCCTGCTCACTGCTGGCTGTAACCACAGCAAAATCTATCCATATGGTGTGAGAGTGTGCATTGTGTATTGTGATGGCGACAATTGGTTGTCAGCTCACCTGGGCCTTTGGCTATAAGAGCTGGCACATGTGCTTCCTCTTGCCTCTCCCTCGCTACAGCTGATGTCCACCCTGCAGCCTCCTCTTTTTGTTTTTGCACATTCAACACCTCCGCAGCACACGTGCCACCCATACATGCATTGCTTTCATAGCTGACAACACTAACTTCCACTTTCTATTCATCATTTGTATTAACTTTAGTTTTAATAAATGTTTAAAATGTGTGTAGTCTCCCTTCTTGTCAAACTGTTAAACATACACTGATAATATTCCTGTATTATATGTTGGTATTTTATTATTAAAAAAAGGTGAAAGGCTCCAGCAAACACAAACTATTAATTGTCCTAAAAAACTGCTAGTATCTACTGAAATGTCCCCATTCTTTATTTTAGGTAACAACTGTTTAAACAGGTGAAGTCTTCCCTGTTCATTTGGCACGAGATGATCCTCTGGGCATGCCAAGTGTCATTTAGAGACAGAAAGTGGGTCTCAGGCCAGATGCATGAATTTGGCAGCCCTTCTCCTATTGTCTGCAATGCACCTGATGCATCTATTTGTGTATGTGTGTTTGTGTGGGTGTGTGTATTGTGTGTATGTACACCTGTGCACGTGTCTGTGTAATGTGTGCGAGAAGGGAATGGCTGCCTATTGATCCAATCCTAAACTAACACTGCTGTATTTACATTAAGCCAAAGGTATATGTTTGCATTGAGGTTTGCAAGTACACTCTTCCTGCTGTGAATGTGTGTGTGTGCATGTGTGTCTGTTCACATGCACCTGCATGTGAGACCCAAAGCCTCCCCCATGTTTGAGAATGCCTGCAGGCAGCTTGTTGAAGCTTTGGGGTCCTGGCAGCTGCAGACAGGAGCGAATGTCTGTGTGCTTTTGGCAACTTCCACCATAAGCCTTAACCTTTACCGTACCTTCTCTCTCTATGTCTGCACCTCTCTCTTTATTACTCTTTCTTTTTCTTTCCCTCTCATTGTCTCTTAAATGTGGTTCAGCCTGAATTCCCTCTACCTCTGGCACATACAGACATCGTAATTTTGGTGTTAGTCAACTGTCTTGTCCAGCATTTTGCAGCGATTTGAGCGTTGACGCCACACAACTTGATTTTGACTAATCCAAGTCGGTCCCTCTTCTTTTAGGTCTGACTGGTCACACTGAGGTGGTGAGGGTGGTCTTCTCCCCTAAAGACATCACCCTTGAGGAGCTGCTCAGGTGCTTTTGGGAAAACCACAATCCAACACAAGGTAGCAACACACATACACAAACCCAAAAGTCGCCCTCAAATAAGACCCGTCCCGAGGGTCACAGGGTGTATTAGAGCAGAAGGATGATGCCCAGACGTGTGCCTGTGTGTGCGTTGTGATGGGGGGGAGGTCTCAGGGGTGTAAGTCAATGCCAGACAGTGTTAATGTGTCTGAGATCCAGCCATCCATGGAGAGACGCACCAGTGTGGTGCATGTTCTAACTGCAGAAACCCCCCTCTCTATGTTGGAGCATGTGCATGGCATGTACTTTATCCAGCCTTTTGTCATTCACTTCTCATAAGGGCTTCTGACTGATGCAATGATGATACTAAATTTGGTCTTTTCTGGGTTGAATAATGTTTGAGAATTTTTGTTTTGTTGTGCATAGTGCGTTTGATGGGTGGGTTTAATCCCTTGACGGCAATTCTGAAGTTGCTAATCGCAGGTGAAACTTTGCCATGGTGTAACATTTCCCCCAAATGATTCAACAGAGTTGTCTGCAAATATTTTTTGACTCAGGTTGATCCATATTCCTAAACTCATTACAGTTTGCCAAATATGATTAACTTCATAGCATTTGAATCCAGGTCTCCTCAGCTCTCCTCTTTAATGACACACGTCTCGTCCCCACCCGTCTCTCAACCCCCCAACGGCATCAAGAACCCCATCCCCCATAACCCATCTCTCCATCTCTTCAGGTCTCTTGTTTTTTTCTGCTCACTGGAGGAGGTGATGTAAGAACATTAATGCACCGGGAGGGCACAGGGAGGGTGTGTGTGTGTGTGTGTGTGTGTGTGTGTGTGTGCGTGTGCGCATATGTGTCTGTGAGAGAGAAAGGACAGGCAAAGAGGTACTCTGCTCACTCATATTGAATGTAGGGAGGGGCATGACAAGTTGGAAAGAGATGGATCAAAGATTCATAGGCCCGACCTTCAGCCTTAAAAGTAGCTCACTCACACACACACAAACTCAGTGACGTTCATATCAGTTCTGTCATCTCTTTTGCATCCGTCATAGATGTTTTCTCATACGCCACGTGACCTAGATACACTAAAATGTCGGCCATGTTTGTGCATCTACAAAAAAAAGCTGACAGACAGGCTGCACGTTTTGGTATGTTCTTCACATTCCACTTCACCTGTTTGACTAGAAGTGGCAGAAGTAACTATCTGACATCACCCCGATCAGAGGACATTCTCCTGTTCACTGTAGCCAAGGGCAGAGACACGTCTTACTACGGGCAAAGGCACAGGCAGAGTTGAGCCGACATGCCATGGGGCGAAGGCAGTGAGGCCAGAAGTGTAGTCATGCATTTCCCCTGACTCACTGCCTTGTCTCATCTCATGTTTTATTAATAGCATGCAGCTTATTGACGACAAACTCTGCTCGTTGTTGTTTTTTTTTTTTTGTTACAGTTAAGACCAGGCGACATATTCCGAAATAACTCAAATATCCTTTTTTTTTTTTTCTAGGAGTGTTACTCCTTGTGCGTGACTTAAATGTGAATCCCTGCCACTTCTCTCTCCTCGGTTTCTGGGTTCACGTGTAGCAGAAATTCCTCTGATTTGACAAATGTGGCGTGGAGTGGTGGAAAGGGGCCCGCTGGCTGTGCCTTCACGCATGCTTAAGCTCCAATTTATTCTGTCCACCTTAGAGCCGGGCTTAAAAGAGAATAGAGAAATTAAGGAAGTTCGCTCGTTTCCCTTTTAACTGCACGGAGTCACCAGAGATCATTATATATGGAGACAAGCCTGGGAACATTATG
Source organism: Plectropomus leopardus (assembly GCF_008729295.1). Classification (NCBI taxonomy): domain Eukaryota; kingdom Metazoa; phylum Chordata; class Actinopteri; order Perciformes; family Serranidae; genus Plectropomus; species Plectropomus leopardus. The sequence goes on from NC_056476.1 coordinate 13,509,331, forward strand.
AATTCTGTTTCCGCCTGACACAAGCCCATCCTGGTTTATACATACACACTATGCTGTGGAACTATCATGTACAGATGCATATTCAGTTGCATGCAATACTTCCTTTTAATGCGTGCGTGTGTAGTTGCAAGTGTGTATGCACATATGTGTGTGTATGTGTTTTGAGATCTGTGCCTCTCTGCTTTGCCTCAGTTCAAAAGGGTTTAGTCCCGACAACGTGATGTCGGGCTGCGTCAGCTCCACCAATCCCAGCCTGGATAGCAACATTAGCAGCCAATCAGAAACTCCCAGCAGCCTTTGCTGTGTGCCCTCTTTCCATATTCAGCAACACTAGTCTCAATCTGCTGGCTTCCCTGGGATGTTGCATAAAGACCCCCCATTCAACATGCTCCCATATTATAAGTTTCTTACGTCTTCAACTCTTCAGTAACATACCTACACATGAGTGTGCGGACACACCAGAGCACACATGAACTCTGAGCAGTGACATCTGTGTGTCAGAGGGCAGCAGCAGAAGCAGCAGCAGCTCGGTTTCATCGTTGAAAACATGATTTTGATGCATTTGGAATGATCACTGGTGAGATGCAAACACGTCTTGCTGTTCTTTCACACACTGCAGATCAATTGCGCACACATTTCCATACACGAGCATACTGTTCACTTCACATCATGCACAAGTGCTCATTATACCTACTCATAGACAGCTTTACTCCATTTGTGCGTACATGCGAATAGGCACACACATACTGTGCATGCAAAAGGGTGCACACAGCTGCACCAGTGGCATGTTAGTTATTCGACACTTCGTTGTTGCAGAGCGTAGGCCCTGTTTCACTCCCAGTACCCCCGTCCCCTAACTCCCAGTGGAGGATGGAAGCACCTCTTTACTAACTTGTCAAGTCATGTTTTTATTTTACTCCACTGCTACTCCAAAGTTGCACTTCCACACATTTTTGCTCCTTGTTCAAACGTAAGGCCACCTCCATTTTTCTATGATTTCTTATGCCTCTTTTCTCTTCCACCGTTTAGTTCCTTCCCCCCATTCCACATTCTTTCCCAGCTTCCTGCTCTCCTCCTGTCTCATCTCTTCCCCCGTCACCCGTCTCACCTGCACCCCCCCACCCCTGTCCTCTTTGCAGCGAGCAGAGCGGAGGGGCGAGTGAGTGAGCAAACGGCCTGGAGCCCGTCAGCACATCCGCAGAGCAGCGCAGTGAGTCGACCGCTCCCCGAGGCCATCCGCTCATCACACAAACACACTCGCATCCACTCACTCCACTTTTATCTCTTAGTCACTCTCTCCTCCCTTGCTCCTCATCCTCCCTCCCCACCCCCCATTTCCCTGTTCTCACATCTCTTCCTCTGTCGCCCCTCCACCCTCCTCCGCCGCCCTTCTTAACAACCGAGGCTTTTCCCCTCCTCTTTGTTTCCTCTTTTCCTCTCCTCTCCTTCCTCTCGCCTCGTTCCCTCCATCCTCTCTATTTTTTGAGGCCATGCAGTATTTATGGTGTGGGCTGCTGATGCTGCGTCAGTGAACAGCGATAGACACAAAAACACAAATGCACAGCTAAGATGGCCGAGGCGGCTGTCCTCATTTGATAACGTCTGCACGTACATGCACGCTCAGCCTTGTAGGTAGATGGTAGAGTCACACGGTAGAAAAGAGGTACATTATAAAATAGGTGGTTGCAATTCAAAAATCAGTCATAGTGGTCATTTTTATTCATTTGAGCTGTTTATTTTGAATGCTGCCACGTGTAGTCGCTGCATAGGGTATATACTCAGCCTCAGCTACAAAAATAGCTTATGACAAAGAATACAACAATGGCTTATCACACAAACACACAGGCGGGGATAAGGTCATATCACAAAATAGACATAAATCAAGCTGTCTTCCATCTGCCGAGTCACGCTAGTGGCAGTTACCTTCTAACAATTAAAATGAGCATGAATATTCCCTTATATAATATCTTCACCCCAGCTGGCTGTGACACACGCCAATTCCCTGTTGGGGTCCCCCCGTGTCCCCCTTAGTGTCACCACATCCTTCAATTTAGGGTTGCCCCAGTCATCTAAAGTCAATCCCCACAGGAGGTGACCTTGACCCCTGACCTGTGACCTCTGCCACCCCCCACACTTCTTTATCCAACCCGCTCTCTCTCCCCTGGTTGGCTGAGAATGGCATGCTTATTACCAGGTGTCAGTTATTACACCCTCACACACACTGACAATCCTAATTTATGGAGATTGCGGCACGTGTGTGCATGCTGTGGGGGTTGAGTTATGTGTGTCCGTTTGATTATGTTGAGGTTATATATTTTATACCTAAAGAGTCTTTTTACATATGTCTGCTTATTTTTTTTAGACAAAAGCCTCAGTATTTTTGTTCGCTCATTCACCTTGGAAATAAATAAACGTAATTAAAACAATGTGGGAGATATAAAATGAAAAAGGATGAGGGGGTTGTTGTGATGAGGAAGAAAGAGCCAAATACAAAGATGGTTACAACTTTGAAAAAAAAAACAACCATCACATCCGAACCTGAGCTGTTATTGCTGATTAGAGACAGAGACCTCAGCATCAGTGTTTTGCATAATAATGACTGACACCAAATTATACACACGAACACAGAAATGCACACAGAGCCTAAATATTTGCAGCGTTAATTTCAGGCTGTCAAAGTTGTTTTCTGAGTGTTGGGAAAATTGAGTCGACATCACGCAAAATCAGATGAACTGTAATTAAAAGATTTTTGCTCTGAAAGAAGATGCGGCATTTGAAAAAAAAAAAAAAAAAAATTTTTTTTTTTTTAGATGCTCCAATTTATTTCGTAGCAAAAACGAGCGAAGGGTGGAGTCAGATTCAGAGCAAACATCAGATGAACTGTAAGTAAAATATTTTTGCTCTGAAAGAAGATGCGGCATTTGAAAAAAAAAAAAAAAAAAATTTTTTTTTTTTGTGCAAATATATATATATATATATATATTCAATTCCGTAGTTTTAGTTTACTACATTTTGAAATTGTTAGATAATGGATCGAAATTGAACTCCCAAAGCTGTGTGTCAGCTGTGAGAATGATGAGTTACGATAGAAATACCCGACATGTATTTGCATGACGCAAACATTTTCATGGCCAAACTTTAACATACAACATCACTGATTGAATACGTGAAATTTAACTTGTGCTCTCATCTGCACTGATTTGAGTACAACAGTAGAACAAGCTCTACTTGTTAGATTTAGATGCAGCTAAAAATAAACAGCGTAAGGGCCAGAGTCACAGTGCTCTGACAACATGCCCAGAACCATGAAGTGATCATGTTAGAGAGCACAGCTTCAGCAGAGAAAATAAAATGGAAGCTGAGGAGAGATGGAACAGATTTTTAAAAGACATGACGATAGTAGCTGCAGCAATCTACATAATGTGCACGTGCAAATCACACATATATACACACATGCACAGTGCTAAGGCCAAGAGACACATAGTTCAGCTGTTGGTTTAAGGTTGCCTCTGCATGCGTTGTGTCACCATCTGACAGCCAGCAGCGCATGGCTTTCTGTTTTGCTCTGTATGTTTGCATATGTCACATATTCACTCCCCTTAGTATATATATTCTGTCTGTGTGTGTGTGTATATGTGTTTGCACGTGCAAGCGAGTGTATGTGTGTGTCCGCTGGGGATGCTCTCACCAACCCAACTCCGTACTCTGCCTCTGTCTCCAGCGCGTCAGGAGCAGCTTACATAAGAACAGGGCAAAAATAGCAGCTGAGAGGGGAGAGGAGGAGAGGGCTCTGCTGGCACGCACACAGTCGTAACGGGACCGCGGGGCACGGCACAACCCTGAGTACTATCATACGCACACACACACACACACACACACACACACACACAGGGAAGACTGCAGTTATCAGGCATTATATTTCCTTTCATTTGCAGTTTACTTTTTTGACAGAATAGTAGAAATAACGATAGCTGGTCAGACTTCATCAGCGTGAAAAATGACAAATAATCCTCGCTGATGTCTCAGCTTGGGTGCCGGGTTAGGGGTGCTCTCTCAAGACCTGAAGTCGGTGAACAAGTACTGCATCATGTGACAGTGTACAGAAATGCAGGTAGGAATAAAAATGAGAAAAGAAACTATTTTGGATTGTTCATTAGTGCTCACTCTGCTGCAGTCTAATTGGTACGCACTGCCAAGTGCAATAATTCCGAATTCACTTCAAATGTTTTTCTCTCCACGCTCAGAAGGATGCAAAAAGTCACCAATTACGCCGAAACATTTCTTAATTGCGGACACTGACAATAGCTTGACTGCTGAAATGTTTATTCTTTCGTCTCCATAATTAAATGGGCTTTTTTTTGCCTCATTTGCAATCTTTTCTTGTTTTACATCTATGTGAATGCTCCTGAAATACAGAGGGAGCTGAAAGAGACGGAGGGAAAGGAGGGGACCATACATAAAGAGGTGGAGAGGTGAGGCTAATCTCAGCTCTTACAGTTGTTAACGGATGAAGGATCGTCTTGTAAAAAAGACGCCAGGGGGGAATAAGCCGGGGTCAGGCCACTGGTTCTGGAGAGGGCCGTTACACGCAACGCTACAGCGCTCTCACTCTATGCTGGCCGGTAATTTCTACCTCCGTCTCTTCATCTTCTCCCTCCTTCCCAGTTCTCCACCAGCATCCCTTTTAATCTGATTACCTTCTTACTGTTTCATCTCCTTTTTTTAGCCTGCAACTTAAAATCGTCTGGCAACGCTTTGTGCATCCCCACCCCCTCTTTCATGCAACCCTCACTGCGCGTATGCACACATAACGTATATTCGCAGAGAAAAAGGAGCGGAAGGTAAAGGGAAATGAGTGAGTAGGGAATAAGGAGGGAGCCAAACACAGAAGGTGAATGAGCACAATTTGCAGATGGAAGGAGTGAAGGTGAAGTTGGAAGTGGGAGAAATAGCAGGCTTTTATCCTCAACAGCCAGCAGGGACAAGCTGAGCGCTGCCATTTTTTTGCGTGCCAGGGTAAACACTGGAAGAGATTTTACAGACTTGCAAGAAATCTCAGCGGGTTTAAACACAACAAGCCCTAAAAAGTGTATGCATGTACATTTGTGTACGCAGGTTTGTGCACGAACGTCTGCTGGAGAGAGCAGCTACTCCCTCGGAGACTCGAGAAACCCCGCCACCCTCCCACTTTGTCTGATTTTGGCTTCCATTTGTGTCAAAGGGGGTACTTTTACATTTTCTTGTGTAGGTGGGGGAGCAATTAATTAATATTTTTGGCTTTGTGGGCGTAGGTCAGTGACCCTGAGAGGAGGTGTGCATATGTGTGTGTGCGCGTGTGTGACCCGTAGCCCCTCCCCTTCTGTCCACCCCCCATTACCCTTTGCTTTCAGAGGCAAGGCTCTCATGCATAATGCAGAGAGAACAGGGAGGCTCTCATTAATAATTACTGCCGCCTTTGATGGATGGAGAAAATAACGAAGGGGGCTGTTAAAAATGGAGAGAGCAAGAGAGAGACGGCGGCGGCGGGTGGGGGGGGATCTGAGTTTTTTGGGTGGTATTTGTTGCCGTTGTAGTTTTTTGAGGAATGAATGCTTATGGGGGATGGATTTGGACTTAGTATAGTCGAAACTGCGGCTGATGTTTTGGATGGTGTTAATATTTTGATTAGGGAGTATCTTCTCGTCTGATGGTGGAGGGATCTCTGAAGATGTGATGAATCTTAATTGTCTTTGTGTTGGAAGCAGCTACAACCACTCAAGGGTGTTTGTCTCTTGACTTTCCTTTGATATCCGTATCATTAAGCATTTCTTTGTGATGAAAAGACTTCTTTACTTTTTAAATTAGAGATATTAATCGTCTACCTCTCTTGCAAGGTTCCCATGGTCATAGAAAACCTGGAAAAGTACTTACATTATGTGCAAGTAACCTTGCACATAATGTAACATTACAAAAAATCTATTTTTTGTAGCTGTTGATGTAACGTTGCTCTGTAATATGAGTCAGTGTGTGACGTTTCGTTTACCATCATGTTATGTTTGTTAATTTTTTTTCCCCACATTACCTCTCTCTTTTCATTTCAAATTATTTTTGAATAGAGTTTGAGTGTGACATGTTTGAAAAACACTGGGTAAGTTGGGCAATGAATCTTTTTTTTGTTTTGTTTAATGGGTCCTTGAAAAGTCATGGAAAAGTTTTGAAATTTTGTCCATTAAAATGTGTGGGAAACCTGCAGTAGTTTCATCATGTTTATCTCCTCTCAGAATCAATATGCATGTTTTGTTCACACATGATCTCGCGCGCAAGCATAGCTGTGTGTATCTGAGGACGTCGGGGTCAGCAGGGAAGGTCACAGGGAGCAGCAAAGCTACCAGACCCCTGCCAGCTAGCCAATCAGAATGAAGGCTCTGGTGGACAGCCAATGGCAGAGTGGCTCGGTGGTCTTTGATGCAGGGGCCACCATTAGCCCCAACAGAACAACAGCGCTGGGGGCAAGATGGCCGACATCCAACACTGCAGAGATGGAGAGGAAGAGGGTGAGGGTAGACATGGATGCAGAAACAGAGGGAGACAAACAAGAGAGTGGGTTGAATTGGGATGGTACAACAAGGAAAAAATAGATGGAAATATAAAAAATGCACAATATATATTACTACTATCTTCAAGTAGTAGGATATGAAATCAGGGATGTTTTTAGCCACTCTGGGCATGTTTTTCGGGATGGCAGCGGTGGTCTGCAGATTGGTCCACAACTTTGTTGCAAACTGAAATATTTCAACAATTATTGGATGGATTGCCATGAAATTGTGTACAGACATTTACCATTCCCAAAGATGAAGCCTAATGACCTTAATAATCCTCTGGCTTTTGCTCTCACAGCACCAGTAGGTTGACATATGAAGTTTTCAGTGAAATGTCTCCATCAGTATTGGATGGATTGGTAAAAAGTTTCTCGTGTTTCCAGCCATTGCACTGAGCTTAGCGTTAGTTCCAGTTCATTTAGCTGAACAACTTGCAGACAGAAAATAAACCAAATATTACAGGAGTGAAGTCTATCATTCATGTCCATCATTGTCTCAACAAGAAGCTGTGGCTATCAGCAGCATGCCACTCTCCTTCCTTTCCTGTCAACTCCTTGCATCTTACCTCTGACAGGCTGATGTTAGATAAGACCAGCCCACTTAAGGCTTGGCAACCAATTGTGAGCATGTTGGCATTTAGCGACAATCACTACTGTGCTTATGTACAGCCTTGCAGATCCACTAGCATGAGTGCAGATTCGAAGTCATATTTATATTATGCTGAAAGATGGAGCACGAAATGTTTTCATATAAATGAACATGTTGTACGTGTAAACCCTTGCTCAGAAAGTTCACACAAAGCTTGTAAAGAACCCAGAGAATGAGTCCTAAAACTTTGAAATCTGCAGCACCTCTGGTTCCCTCGTCTCAAAGTCAGCAGGTTTTTTGAATGGGTTTTTGGTTAGAAGCCTGAAATAAGGTCTGTGGTTGATACAAGCTGAAGAGACTTTAATGTTTTGTGCTACAACATAAAATATGTCAGCACAAACCCCACTCACAAAATTTGAAGCTTTTATGTGTCTTGAAAAAAAAGGTTGCTAGCAAGTGGCTAAATGAGACTACACAACGTCATCAGCCCAAACCACCCCGAACACGACTTTACAGCCTCATAGCGGTGGCAATGCGATCGTAGTGTAGTTCATGTTAGCCTAACAATAGCTTTTTACTTCTAGCAATTACATTTGGGCTTCAAAAATCCTCAATGTGGTGTTCATTTGTGAAGATTATCTTGCTGAACAAAATGTTTAAGTATCATTAACGTTTGTTTACCACAGAGCTTATTTTCTGTAATGACCCAAAGAAAAACATCATCCCTGGGGAACTCTATTACGCCAATCACCACTAGGGAAAGTTCTCTCTATTTCACATAAGAACAAAGATGTGGTTTGGATGTTATGCATTTCACGTCAGCCAGTCAGAGCGAAAGGGTGGCTGAAGGGGGAAGAGACACTGGTGACGGAGCAGCAGATAGGAGTGTGGCAGAAGCTATGGCAGAAAATCCAAAGAAGCTTCCAAGAAAAGTGTCTCGACTGGATACTCCAGATAAAAAAGAAACTCTGCTTTAAGAGCAAGGATTAAAGTCAATTTGTTGACGAGACCACCAATGGAGATGGAATAGTGTGAGAGGTTAAGAGTGGAGGGAAAGACAAGAGACACAGATAGTGTTTGGTTCAAAACTTAAAATCTGCAAGGGAGCGCTGTATCTCTCAGTTTCTCTCTCTAAGGCCATTTACTTAAATGTGATAGAGATGTCCGTTTGCTTTTCTCAGGGCTGCTGTGAAAGATTTAAAAATAAAAATGTATTGCTTTTTGATAAAGAAGATATTAAAGGGAAAGCTCTGTACTGAGTGACTGATACGCACACATTATGTTCAACATGGTTATCTCCACAACACACTGTTTTATCATATTTGAACAACTCAAGCATTTAATATTGTTGAGGAAATTTCCAGTGAAGCATATTCTCTGAGGCATTCAGTGTGCGTCGGAGAGCGGGCGACGTCTGCTTGTCTGCTCTCATTTGAATGAAGACCAGATGAATACTTATAGCCGTAATATCTGAACAGACTGTGTCACAGATAGATTGTGACACTCTGTGATGTAAGGTAACATTTAATCTAAAGAGAACAAGATATGCAGATCACTGTGTCAGGGAGATGCCAGCATCTCGTGGCTGCGGCTTGTCAGCACATTCAATGGAAATCTGTTTTCCTCCACAATATAAATAGAAACAGCACAGAGAGATATTAACAGGTGTCACGTACGTCTGACAAAATGTAAAATACATGAAAGCTTATATGGGAAACAGACCTTATCTCCTGAGGAAATCCTATGAGGAAGAGCACTATAACTGTGGCAAGGGAACACTGTGGCATGACAATGGCCACTTCTGATTGGTTAATAATGTTGTTGTTGTTGTTTCTTCATCATAGGTTGTTATTAGAGCTTCCTATATATTATAGCTTGACATATATCTCTTTTCTGTCGCACACATTTCAACACACTAATTGACTACCTTTACAACACACTGCATTTGAGAGAGGTACTTATCAAACACTTATCAACATTTTATGTAAAGGCTGCGGTCACATGTGACCAAATTTAATGCTGATGAATGTTAACCTCTCATTGGCTTTTAATTCAATGCAAGCAAAGGGGTGACTAATACATTCGTAGGCAAAGAAAATTTGCAGCCTTACATCATGTGGAGTTAAACTTTCGTGAACTTTGACCAGTGAAGTCAAAGAAGTATGTGTGGTTTGACCCAGCTTGTTGGCATGTCTAATTAGCTGACATTCTATGATATTGGCCACGAGAAGCTGCAGCAGTGTGTAATCTGCAAACTGCATAGTTAGGGGAATATTCATTTTCATTAGTCATGTAAACAGCTTAGAAGGAATACTGTCTTTTGGAAAATCTGGAATATTGTGTGCATGTGAATGTAGGCATGTTTACATTGTCATTGTTGTGTTTACAGTTTGTATTTCTGCCCCTTTGTAGCCAAATTATTTAGGTAATAGCGCTTTAAAAAAATTCACTGGAAAACAGGAAGAAATGGACACAACAATAAGACACAAAGACTCTGAAATGGAAAAGACACTGCGTACATAAAAGTTCAGAGTACTTCAGCAGAGACAGAACCAGCTCCTCCACTCATGTAGCCTTTGATACCACTAATCTGAGCAATCTCTGAACAAAAGTCAAAGTTTGACCAATTTAAGTGACAGTCGCAACACAGAGGGGGAATCTGTTGTTCAAATGAACTAAGCCAATATTGCTGTCTGCAGGCTGAAAGGAAAAGCTGTAAAAGCCAGAGAGAAGAACACGCACTGTACCACTGCCCCAGCCCATATTCAAGAGGCCAAAGATTGAGAAAGACAAGGATTTGGGGGGATAGATAAAGAAAGCATTATGCTCTTCAGTAAAGAGGAGAAACAAAGACTGAGTGGGTGAGAGGGTTAGAGATAAAGACAGACAGAAGCTGTCATGGAGTGGTCCATGGATGCCAGAGCTGCTCAGGATTGTAGCCTCTGAAAAGCATAAAAGTGATGGCAGCGGTTTGGCCTCCTAATCAAGGTACATTAGGCTTGGGCCTCCTCCAAACACACTGATGTAAACCTGATGAAAATTTTGACAGTGCCACATAGATGACAAAGAGGAAAATACACCCACCTCCACGAGCCCATACACCTCCACACCGCAGGCCTCCCTAATGAAAGCCCAAATCTGCTGTGATCTCTGAATTCATTTGGCTTCATGAATTCAAGATGCAGGATGATGACATAATTGTGAAAACCTTTTACATGCAAATGACATTGTGTCCATGGCAATTGTGGTACTTATGCTTATTTGCGGGGTGTCTTGTTTTTCTTTTGTGTGTGTGTTTACGCAGGTATGAGACAGCACAACGACCGTGGTACTCAGTATCGTTCAGCCATTTACACATCCAGCCCCACTCAACAGGAGCTTGCATTGAAGAGCAAAGTGGCCTTCCAGCAGGTAAAATACCCACACACACATCACAAGGTTTCATTATGACACGTACTCAAGCATGGCGTTGCGTATAAGCAAACCATGTGTGAAGTACAGTAGAACATCTGTTGTAAAAAGTGTGAATAATGGTTAACATTTTTTTGTAATTTGCTGTTCAGTGTTGAAGCATAACACAAGCTGCTTTGCTCCAACTTCACACACATCATCTGTGTTGTGCAGTAACTTTCAAACATTAGATGTTTGTAATTTGAATCCTGTCAGTGACAAAATGAGAATGATCAAAAATGTCTTTTTTTTAATGTGCTTTTTATTTGCAACTTTTAAAACTACAGCTATATAAAAAACTGTGTACAATACTTACAATGATAATTCCTGTATAATGCAGATGCAGCATAATTTACAGATGCATTTCATTTCTTTCCCTTACTTTTTTCCTCATTGCTTTTCATCCACATATGCTTATTTAGTTACGTATAAACATGTGCACAAGCATTCACAAACTTGTGTATATCTAGCCATCTCAAGCTCTTTAAGTAAACTTAATTATTTACATTTGAACTGCGGAAGTGTACATTGCTACAGGTTCTATGGCAAAGAGGAGAGGAAGTTAAAACAGTAGTAGGTCATACAGAGTCTTCTTGAATGGGGTTATAAATTCAATCCATTTATGCTTTAGAATAAATGGTATTTAATCTTTTGGTTCCTCGAAGAGGGGGTTAGCTTTTTCATTTTAAATATTTCTGAAATTCAATACCAGCCTTCCAAGAGCAAAACATAATTTCAAATTAATTTTTTGTCTGTTAACGAGGGCTGCCCTCTGAAAGTCGGAGATTCGAATCATCAGTTGGAGACCCTTAGCCAACTAAGATTGCTTCAAGTCGGACAGTCTTTGCTCGTTTTTGTTTTGTTTTTTGCTTGTAAGGTCAGTGTGCCATGCAGCGTGCCTCTGGGGGACGATTGGGTCCCCAGACTGCTGTACAGTGAGTGATCGTGACTTTCATGCTATTCTTTTGAAGTTGGAGACATGCAGACAGCGGCACAGAGGAGGACAGACCTTCTGCTTAGAAGTGGTGAATTTGCAGCTCACACAGCTTAATACAATGTACCCTCTGACTTTTGTTTCATATTTAGTGTTGGCCAAAAGTGTTGCTGCACATTAACAACCCGCCATTAGCTCCGTCAGCTCTTTTACTGTATGACATCAGTTCTGTGTCACACTGAACATCCCGTGGAGCCCGTTCAAACTTTAAAATTTTATACGGAAAACAAAACTAATCTTGGAATATTGTTATTGAACAGCCAAATCTGATTTGGTACAGCCCTGCTGTTAAGCTGTAGTTTTGGGTTGTCCCAGTTATTTGACTCAGAATTAAAAGCCAGTCTCTAGAGTGGTGACCTCTAAAGAGTTTGATGCTGTTTAGTCAAGCAAAGCCACCTCTGCTGACTTGATCCCCATCTACATCCAATATTTGACGTCCTTTTTCTCAAACTGAAAGAGAGGATAAGGGTCGATAGGTCATCAAAACTCATTTCTAAAGCTCGTCCTTTCAATGGGGCACGCGTCCCCCTTTTGTTCTCCCATCCATCTGTCCGTCCCACCGTCCATTAGTCCATCCATCCGTTGATCCCTGCATCACTTTGGTGCGTCCGTCTCTCTAAATGGTATTCATGGACAAGCTGGCAGGGGGGCAGAGGGGAGCAAATTATGATCGTCATGGTTACTTGGGGGGTCCCGGGGTCAGCAGTCACGGACCACAGGGCTTTTCATGTTGCCATGGCGACAACCTCCCAACCTTGGCCTTGGGCTGAGGTCAGAGGTGAGAGAGGAGTGGCAGCTGAGACCAGGAAGGTGGTGAATGAGAGGGGGAGGGACAGCAGGGGAGGAGAAAGAGGGAGGCAATCAGATCAGAGGGCCATGACTGACTGACTGACAGGCTATCAACTGACAGTGACCCCACACGCACACACACGCACACACGCACGCATGCACACCACTTAGGTGTATAAGCCGTTAGCCATCTCACTCTGGAGTGGGATGAGGAGTGTAATATGTAAAGTGTGTATTGAAGAATGCACATGCTTAATAATATGTATTGCCTAAAGCTTGATTAAAAATGTTTAGAAATTTTTATCACAAATAGAAACTAGAGACCATCTTGCAATAGAATCTCTACACCGCGGTGCCCTTCCTCAGAGCACACCCATGTCCCAACTTGGCCTTCATTTTGCTCTCAGTTACACACCTGTAAAGTCAAGGATTCATCTTGCATGGTTGCGATGTTGTCACGTTAACAAAAATTTGTCCTCAGACTGGTCAACTCAAGTCTGTTTTGAAGCTGTTCTAAGGCTTTTAGTCATATGACATGATCTTCATCAGTAAGAAGTAGTTTATGTCATTTTCACTGAATCATAGTTGTTCAACTTTTTTATTTTCAGCACTGTTACAAGTTTGTCTTTGAGTTAAGTTCTTTCTAGCAGTTGATAAAATTATCTCATTGTATGATATATATGGATTATTGTTGTTAATTATTAAATGTTAATGCAGTAATCATTAAAGGAATAGTATGCAGGAATTGTCAGTTAACGTTTGTAAACAGTGTTGCTAGTGAAAATATAAGCCAACCCCAGCTTTGTCTGCTTGGCCTTTCACCTTACCATTTGCATTTTTTCAGCACCGTGTCTGCAATTTTCATAGCTACAAATTTATCATGCGCAGCTGAAGTTGGATAAAGGTATTGACCAGGTGCCAGACAGTAAGCAGTTTCTTCTTTTTAAGAAGAAACTATGAAAGTTGTGGACACAGTGTTTAAAAAAACTATGTTAAAACTCAGTACTGAATCTATCTAAATCCATGCAGTACATATATCTATGCTGCTGAAAACATATAAATATTAAAGGGTAAAAAACTGTCCCAGGATACTGATAGTACCACTGACATCCCAATTGATGACATTTGTGTATTTAACAATATAAAATATATAATATAGCAGTATAACAATATAAGACATGTAATGACTACACTATATGCCTGTGAATTAACTGTATGAAAACCAAGCAGAACCAGCCAAAGGTTCAGTGGATTCATGTTACAGCACAGAAAAGGCCATTATATCAAACATTATCTTCATGTCACCTCGATGCCACGGAAAGGCTGAGAACCTCAACCCAGTTTACAGCTGATTCTCAAAAAACACACCCATTTACGAACATCCAGAAGAGAAACGCACTCAGACTCTCCCCTCCTTCTCTCTCGTTCTCCCCTTCCCTCTCCCCACCAACGCTGCTGACACCACCGATCTGTCAACCACTTCAGTGGCACCCCAGTTTCATCTGAGGGCCACTGGGACACATATCTTCTCAAAGCAGCTGACACGCTCTGAACCAAAATGGCAGCTTCCTGCCCTGAAATGGTTGCCTTGCCGCATTGATGCTGAGTCTCAAGAACGCCCTGGCTTGAAAATGGCATCTCTACAGAGGAAGGGCTTCCTGTGTGTGTGTGTGTGTGTGTGTGTCTGTGTCTGTGTCTGTGTCTGTGTGTCTGTCCGTCCGTTTGCGCGTGAAGTTGTGTGTGTTTTATCCTAAAAGGCCAACGCTCTCTTATCAGGGAGAAGTGAGTGCATGTTCGGTAGAGTGACAAGAGCGAGTGGGTGGAGGCGATCCAAGACGATCGGAGATAAGACAGGCATCACAAAATCCAGATTCCACCCCACTGCCAGCCCGTGACTCACACACACTCACATGTACGTACAGACACACAGAGAGACATACATTTGGCACATACACGCACAGCCCAATGAATAATTAACCCATACGAAGAGTCTCTTCTGCAGGGCTTTCAGTTTCTTAACTTCAGCATTGGGTGGAGTGGGGGGGGGGGGGGGGGGGGGTGAGGGAGAGTGAGGCAGAAAAGCTTGTTTAAGCGCGAGAGCAGAGAGGGGGAGGAGAGGGAGGGGAGAGGAGAAGGGGGTTCTCTATAATGAAATTTGAAATTTGCAGAACATCAAAGGCTTCTGTAGCCAAGCCGCTGTGGCAGCAGAGCAGAGAGGAGGAGTGCATCTCTTTCTCTCCCTCTGTCTCCCCTGTCTCTCTCTCTCTCTTTCCCCTTCTCTCTTTTCTCTCTATCCCTCCCTCTCTGCTAAAATGTGTCTCCCCAGAGCTGGGTGAGTTGGGGGGTTGAGAGAGAAGGGATGGGAAGAGTTGATTAGGAGGAGAGTGCGGGGTGGGGTTGGGTTAGAGATGGGTTAGGGTTTGGAGAGAAAAACGGAAGAACAGGGGTTCTCTATATATAAATGTGTGTGTGAGAGAGGGTGCATGTATGAACAATAGGTTTTATCAAGCCAGCTCGAATATTGCATGTGAGCGCGCACATGCATGTGCGTAGGGCCTTGGAGGGGTGAGTGTGCCCTCTGATAAGGCATCCCAACTTAATGAGCTTGAAAGGGGGAAGCAGGGGAGGGTGCACAGGGGTTCGGATGATGGCTGGGAAAAAAAATGGGGGGATAGTTTGGGGCTAGAAGTCTGGAGGAGAAGCCCGGGGGTTGTTAAAACGGGGCACAGCATCAGCAGGTTTTGTAATCAGGCTTCAAGTCACACACGTCTCTCATTTTGGAAAGTCTTCAAAAGTCAGATTTACCCTTCCAGCTATTCCCCAGCTCCCGCGTTTTATAGTCGGCTTGTGCTTTACACGAAAATATTTTTGCTGAGCTGATCGATTGCAACAAGATGTCTTTCGTACCGCAAGGCAGTATTGGTTAAGATTTAACCGTTAATAAAAAATTCTAAGACGTGTATTGTTCACAAATAACTTTTATAATTGCCAGAAGGTAAATGTCCATCCCTTGGTGAGATATTGACAGTAAGGTATTGAGTACAGTGCAGCTGAAGTGTTAAAAGGGCGCTCGCTTTTCCCGAGAATGCAGAGATGATCTTCAGCGTTTTTCGGTCTTCAGATGTTGCGCTACTTGTTGTCTGCCCCTGGAAAAAAAACAACAAAAAGAAAACAACAACAACGTAGGAGCGCGCACCGCCTCGCTCCGAGACTGAAGTGTGTGCATCCTCTCTCCCTCTCAAAATGTAGGAGTGTTGGCTTCGTCGCTCACAAAATGTAGGAGCGCTCGCTGAAGATTAGAGCCCAGCTAAAATGGATGCCTGACCCGCACTGACGAAGAGAAAGAGATATGAACAGAGTAGGGCAGAGGGGGGGAAAAACTCTTCATCCTCTGTGCATAGACAGACACACAGAGGGAATGCACATCCCTTAGCTCACACACACAGTGATGAATGTTTTACATATATGGCATTTTACAGAACCTCACAGAAGCATTATACCACTCTTTCATTATCTTTTCTCTCTTTCAGACATTTTTTTTTTTTACCACAGTCTGTTTTCATTCTGTCAGCCTCTGGATAATCTCCAATGCTCTCCTCCTTTACCTCCCTCCATCTCTTCCTGCGTGTCTCTGCACCATCCCTGTGTCTCTTTCTCTTCCCCGTCTGTCTTCCCTCCTCTGTCCTCTCTCCATCACTCGCGCTCCGTCTCTCTCCCTGAGGTCATGGAGGGCAAGCGTGGTGCTGCGGACTAGTCGATAAGTATCATGTCAGCCTCCTTCATGTGTTTTCAGGCAGAGCCACGGTCTATCTGTTATCAGCATTGTACCGCAGAGCGAGCTTTTGCTTTCGGCGGTACTCAAAGTGTATTTACATTTTTAAGATGTTGAAGGGCTTTTTGTGCTCCGGCGTTCAGGTGTGCAGCTGTGGTTGAGCGTTACATCGGTTTTAGGACTGTGCAAATGAGATCAAGAGTTTGCAGTAATGTGCAAACCATCTGTTGTCTTTAGATTTTGAAAATTAAGTAACATTTAGGGACTAAGTGCTTCACTTATGTACTGTATTTTTTTTATTTTATTTCTACTTTATACTCTAACTCCTCACAGATTTGACAGGTAATACTTTATTTCATTAAATTTTTGGGGCAGCTGTCATCAACAGTTAAAGATCAATATTATGCATATAAAACATGCAATTTGCTGGTGAAATTTAATTCTGTTTTCATTTGGTTATGTTATTATATTATGCAATCAATTAGTTAAAATTACCTTCATCTTAGTGAGCTACAATATCAAATGTTGCTCACACAGCAAGGGTCATGAATTCAGGACACGTTAGTTTTGGGTATGTGTGTATATTTATGTAACAGTAATGGAACAAATCCCGTCCCAGAGCAACATTATGGGAACTTAATGGATTTATGGGGACATTATGGGGACTAATACATCAATAATTATAATACCCAAAAATTCAACACCTTTACAGGCATCATCCAGTTGCCTGATGAGTACTTCTGTACTTCAATATTATGAATTTAGGGCTTAAAACTTGTAATGTTGTGTTTTTACAACAAGGTTTTGCAATTTTGCTGGCAGCAGAAGATCTTAATACTTTTTCACTGCTGCTAAATCTTTAGATTTACATTGTAAACCTTGTAAAACATGCATTGGCACTTCTGTACTTCATTATTTTAATGCCAATAAAGCAAATTTTAATGTGCAATCAAGACTGAGACAAGGACACTGAGAAAAATTAATAAGACGACGAGAAGAGGGGAAGAAGTGAAATGGTAAAAGGCGGTAACCGCATACCAGTAGCAGGAGTGGACTAAGGGATGATTACATAAATCACCGAATTGAGGTCATATCCCTCTTCAAATGTCTTCACCATGAGTCATCGGGTGTCACAAACTCTATGTCAATGTGTGTCTCTTCCCCACCACTCTGCAGCCGTAGGCCTTCCGAGGGCAAAAACAGAGACAAGACAGTGGGGTAGGACAAGAGGAGAGAGTACATTTTTTTCCTCCTCCTCCTCCTCTTCTTGCTCCTCCACCTCCACCCTCTCTCTCGGGGTGTCACGTCCTATTTGTGTCCCGAGGCCGTCTCTCTGGCGATGGTGATGGCGAGAGGGGCTCTCTCGCATGGCTGGAGAGCAGGGAGGACTTGGTAGCACGAAGCGGTGGTCTGTGCTCACATGGGAGGGAGAGAGAGCTATGGAGGGAGAGTGAGGAAGGAGGAGAGAGAGAGAGATGCACCCGTTCAGCCATGCCTTTGACAGGGGAGTCTTTCCGACAGGCGTGAAGAAAGGAAGGGCTGACTGGGCTGAGTGAGCTCAGCCCCGCGCACACACAAACATGTTTTTGTCACTTAGGAGGACATTGCATTGACTTGCATTCATTCGTTGGCAATTTAACCAAAAGCAGCAGTACATGCCTAATCCCAGCCATAATCGGAACCAAAAACCAAGTCTTATCGTCAAAATTCAAATGTTTACCTCACGGGGATCCACTTTTTGTCGTCAAATGGGATGCAAGTCCCCATAATGTGGCCGTGTGACGTGATTTGTGTCCCCACGGTTATACAGAAATACACACATGCCCTAAACTACACCCGTCCTGCATTCATGACCCCCTGTTTCAATCCACACACACACACGAATGCATACACAAATGCAGATATACACATTTCTCTCCCTCCATTATTTAAACATCGTCAGCATCAAAATGCTCAACTTGAGGACCTCTCGTTGGCTCTTCCTCTCTAGAATTTTCTGTCCTCCATCTTTGGCGTTTTTACACTCCACATCCTTCCCTCCATTCCTCTGCTGCTGCTGCTGCAGTGAGAGAGAGAGAGAGAGAGCGAGCGAAGCCACATAAGGTTATACACAGTGGCGTGACGCCATGCATTCTGATTTATAGATCTAAAATGGCCGCCGTGTTGTGACTGCTGTAGAGGGCTGGATGGAGAGCGAGGGAGTCGCGTGGGGGAGTCAGGGCGGGGGTGTACGTTTGCGCGGGAATAGCAGACCTTTTCTTGGACGTTGTGTTCTCCTCTGCCCTGGAGGGTTTGCTACTACAGTGGTTTGGTGATGATGAGTGATTAATTAGGCCATGATGTACAAAGCGTCCATGCTTGTGTCTACGCTTGTGTGGCTGGTTTACTACAATGCTGTTGGACAGAGGCAGGGAAAAAAAAAGGGCTCTCCTGTGTCAGACTGCACACAGTGTGCATTTTAAAGGTAAATGCGTCGGTGCTTGTGAGGCTGGTGTCCTGGCTGTAGTTTGGTTTGTGGACGTTGGGTCCTTCCTGCAGGGAGATTAGAGTCCTCACATTGTAGCGGCAGCCACTGAGGACTTAGAGGTCAGCCGCTGCCTCAGACTCTCTGTGGGGCGCAGAGCTTTGATTTACTGACTCCACTGCATCACCTCCAGCACACACACACACAGAAACACACACACACAGCTGGTACCACACTGCCTCCATGTGGACAACATGATAAACTACCCCACTTTCTCTCACTGACGGTTTTCCTTCTCATTATAAATCGGTGGTGATTCTCTTTTATATACATTTCTTTCATTTATGCGCAATTCCAGATGACCTAAAAGTGCCAACCTGTTCTGTCCAAAATAATGATTTACATCCTTTCATAATTTCAGTGACAGCATTAGCAACAGGTGGATAGTTACGTATGTATCATGTATGGTTTTAATAGTTTTCTCACAGATCCTTAAAAAGTCTTAAAAAGCATTGAATTAATTCATCTACAAATAAGGCAGTAAATGGTATTCAATTGACTTCAATTCATATTTTAAAAAAGTCTTAAAATTATTAGACATGGGAAGTAGGATTTTATGAATATTTGTTTTTCTGATGTTGCATTGTAAAATCTCAAAATGAACGGTAAAATCTATTTTTTTGTTATATAATTGAATACATTTCTCTTCTTAAATTTGTTGCGATGGGAATCCAAACAGTGAAATCTCAAACACAGAGTGAGAAACACACAGAAAACTGGCCAGAAATGTCCTACTTCTGTTGGTTAACTAAATGGGTAGGTTTATGAATATGAATATGTTCATTGTCTTCCACATATTTGACTCTAAAATTGATTTTTTTTTTTAATTAATTTTTTAAAACATTTGATGTAGATAATCTAACTTTTTTTACAGGACAAAAATAACCATTTTATGTTACAATAAACATTTAGGCAAAGTAAAACTTCTTAAATTTTGTTTATTAGAAATTTGGTTGTTTGTTAAAGAGCAAGAGCAGAGAAACAGTCTTAAAAAGCCTAAAAAAATTGTTTTGATTTCTTTTGAAAAATTGGGGAGAAGAAGTGAGCAACTTGGTAAGAAATGTTCCAAAAATTCCAAGAAATTAGCAGATTTGGAAAAATGTCCAGGGAAAAAGAGAATAAAGATAGGAAAAAGCAATATATTTATAATTATCATAGTTACATGCACCTTTTCCAAGTCATTTCCTTGTTTGTTTGTTTGTTTGTTTATATTTTTTTATTTGATTTTGTTATTTGTTTGTTTGTTTTTCCTAATTTTCAGGTAATGTTCTTGTACTTTTTGCTAAATTCTTGCTAATTTTAGGGTTATTTCTTTTGTCATTGCTCATTGCCTTCTTCCCATGATTTTTGAAAGAATTCAAGCCAATTTTCTCAGGTTTCAAAGGGTTAATTAAAGTAAGATTTTGATTTTGGGACTTTTAATTGTTACAGAGTATTTTTAGATCGAAGCATTGTTACTTTTACACGCGTAAAAGCAATGATACTTCTTCCACCGCTGCCTGCAGAGGGTCAAAGGATTGTCAGTATTGGACTTTTAATCATCACTTGTCCAGAGACGATTCTTTATTAATCCAAATATTCTGTCTCTGCTGAGTTAGCTGCTTTGCTAGCATGTTTGCAACCTCATAGAGTGATAACATGTTAATGTTTTGTTTACAGGTTATTCTGCCTTCCCCAAGTGCCAAATAAAATCAATTAATGAAGCTCTAAGAAAAAACATGCATATATGGCGTGACAGTTCAATAGGAAAAAACAACAGAAAGCGTCTCTGTTTTAAGGGAAGGGATCAACGCAAACCTCCAGAAACTCCCAGTGCTGTTTACCTGGGTTGAGATATGATGAATGCCAAGATCATAGGATACTAAAGACACCATTGTCATACTCATCAAACATAAAGTGACCCTTTATGACCCGTATGGAAACATTAGTTCTGTTCCTCCACACATTTACTTAGGTTTTTACTTTAATTTGTCGTCCACCTGTGACTAATAACTGTGAGTCTTCTCATTCCTTACATCTCAACTGTTGATCAAGCAGTCACGAGCTGCGATTAGTAGCAATTATTTCCATTGTCTATTAATCCAACAGTCATTTTTTATGGATTTGATTTGTCTCAAACAGTCTTTAAAATGTCATAAAATAGTGAGAAATGCCCACCACAAGTTAATCACATGTGAGAAGCTGGAACCAGAGAATATCTGGCATTTCATCGATTAATCGATTAAGGTTAACAAGAGCAATGAGAGTGAACCAAAACAGTGACACTGCAGTTCATGTGCCAAAGGATTGTAAAGTTGGGTAATTATTTTCTGTGGGTTCAACACTTCCAGCAGCACCTTTTTACTTTACACACAGTTGGAGACATTGAATATGTAAAAATATTGATTAATGCAGCTTTAACGCCTTTGAAGCCTCTGCAAACTGGCTTAATTTCTTTTTTTTAAAAACAAGGTTTGAAGGCAATGAGCAATTTGAGAAGAAATTACCCCAAAAGTAGAAAGAAATTAGGACATGTACATGAAAATTAGCATAAAAACATGAAAAAGGAAGGTAAAAAACAAAACAAAGAAAATACTTGGAAAAAAGTGCTAAAATGTAATAAACATTTTGTAACTTAATTTTCAGTATATTATTATGATAGTTATTAGGGCTGTCAGTGTTAACGCATTAATTGTGATACGATAAATATCTGTAATTAACGTACTGATTTTTTTTTTTACATCGCGTTAATTGCCTTCTGAGATTCCTGCCTTTCAGAGGCTGTACCGGGTTGAGCTTTTAAAGCTACAGTGATGACTGATGGTATCATATGAAGGGGGAAAGAATAAAGTAAGACTAAATTTTGGCAATAGAAAAACAGCATGGCCATTTCACAGGGATCCCTTGACCGCTGATCTCCAGATATCTGAATGAAAATGGGTTCTGTTGTTATCCATGAGTTTCCCTCTATGCAGGTTTTTGCTGATGTTTGATTCCTGATCAAAAGATTCTGGTAACAACTGGTTTACCTTTTCAATATGGACTTCATAACTGTGTTGTGATGTGAAATAATGGAATTAAAAACATGCGATTAAAAGAACTGATCAATCACAATTAAAAAGCTAAACATTTAATATCCCTAATAATTATAAATAAAGTCTTCTCGACATTTTCCCTCAGTTATTTTTAATAAATTTCTAAATCTACTAATTTCTTGAAATTTGTGTAACATTTCTTGGCTTTAAGGCATCTTAGAACAGGATAAGAAAAGCTTCAATACATGTTTCAAAGGGTTAAAGTGACGTGCTGTCTCACAAAGTCTGCATTGTTGTGCACGTGCATTAAAACAAAGGCTATATTTTACTAAATTTCTGTAAAAATGTGACTTTTGTGAACATGAAGAGCATTAGTGTTTGACAGTGCAAATGTTGACCAAGCTGAAGTCTCTTGAGGAGCTTAAATAAGACATTTTGGAATGCTTTTTTTCCTGCCTTGAAAACTTTGCATCCATCATAACCTTCCTTAAATTCTCCAACAGTATCCTTGACAGTATCATGCAGAAATGAGACATATGCAGAGGCCGATAAGAACATGCAGAGCCAGAACTAGATGCATTCAGCTTCTGTTTCATGGTGCTTGCTATGCCCTGCCAACTGACGCCCCCATAAAGCAAAGCTTCTCAGTGCTGCACACAGTTCTGAGGTGTAGCGCACTACATGCAAGCTACTTGTTGCCCACAGACACTCCCAGTGCACCCTGAACTTGTTGTTTTGTCAGCTCTCAGGAGCATTGATCTAGAGAGGACCGAGTGCTTGTATTATTAGATAGAGAAAACCACTCAGCTCAGCAGGTATTTGATAGATCTGTCAGAGGTGTTTAGAGTGTGTGTGTGAGTGTGTGTGTGAGTGTGTGTGTGTGTGTGTGTGTGTGTGTGTGTGTGTGTGTGTGTGTGTTTGTGTTTGTGTGTGTGTGTCTATGTGAACGACTGTGGTTTTTTTTCTTTCTTTTTTTAAGTGCGTTTGAAGCCTTTTCTCAAGGTGTTTAGAAAAGTGTAAGTATGAAAGTGTCTTAAGGAGTTCTCAAAGAGAGCGGATACTCTTTGATGCTTTGTCCCACAGAGAGAGCCACAGAGGCAGGCTGCACTACTGAAAGAAAAAAATGTTCCTTTCTTCTGTCACTCAATCACCCTGCTTTCTAGCTGAGGAGCAAAAACCCTTTACTGTATTAGCGAGAGGTATTGAAAGTTCACATCCAATACACCACAGAATAAAACAACCATTTAAAGAGGTGTGTTCATTTTGAGGAAGTTAGAGAAAATGCAGAAAGTAGTGCTGAATGTATGTCATGAGTTAGGCGGTAGGAACAGGCTATATAATCTGATCACAGATTATGTAGCCTGTTTCAGTGATTTTAACTTTTATCAGCACTGCTGTTGATCACCAAGGCAGGAATTTCTGCATCCCAAACTTTTAGCGAATACACGTCTTAAACCTTACCTCAAAATCACTGTCACTGTGTGTGGTGCATAAAAAAATAGGTTTAAAAATGTTTGTTCAGAAAAGATTTTTAGTTAAACAACCTAAATTATACAGTTTATTTAAATGAAGTCTGCATGTCATCACTTTGGGTTTTTTTGTCTCAAAGCGACAGGCGTGTCCAGAGGCATTATGTTTCTAGGCTGTCCATCCATCCAACCCATTCCCGAAATATCTCAAGAATATCTTGATGCCTTGAGTGATTTTTTTTTTTTTTCAGATTTGGCACGAACGTCCACCCCGACTCGATGATGAACAGATACAATTTTGGCAGTCAAATGTCCAGGTCGCTGTTTCCTCATGTCAGTCTCATTCTTGTGAACACAAAATCTTAAGAACACCTTTAGGGCATGTTTTCAAATTTTGCACAAACGTCCACTTCGACTTAAGGATGAACTGATTCGATTTTGGTGGTGAAAGGTCACTGTGACCTCACAAAACATACTTTTGGCCTTAACTCAATAAGTCATACACTAATTTTGACAAAATTTCACACAGATGTCCAATAGAATAACATGATAAAATGATGGCATTTTATTTTCAAAAGGTCAACATCACTGTGACATCATAATGTTATTCAGAATAGGACACAATTGGCCAGATACTGAAAACTGTGCTGACTGTACAGATCTGATTTGCTGAGGGGTTGAAGATGTGTGTGAAGCATCTGGGTTTTAGAATCTGTTGCATCTTTGCAGTGACATCCATATCTGAAGCATCGTCTCCTGTCATGGCTGCATATAAGTATGGACAAACATGGACATGAACTGTAACTGCAACTTGACTGGTAACTGGACAGTAACAGTTGTTGGTTATGTTTGTGTTTTGTCCCTAGGAGCTGGATAAAAAAGGCTATGGTAACATCACTACAGAGATACTGGAGGAGAAGACGTTTTACTATGCTGAGGACTATCACCAGCAGTACCTGAAGAAGAAACCTAAAGGCTATTGTGGCCTCAAAGGCACCGGAGTCTCTTGCCCCATTGGAGCCGGGAAGGATGAGCTGTGAAGGATGTGCGGTGAGACACAAATGGATGAGGATTTTTTTTAAAGCTAATACATCATCACTTATCTTTAATCTTAATATTGGTCGTAATCAGAATCAGAATCATTTTTAAAAGTATTTGATACACTGGTAAAATTGCTAGTCAGATTGCAGATATTTTACTATAACTTTTATGTTTGTCAGTTATGGAGAATGAATGTAGTGTCAGAATCAGCTTTATTGGCTGCTTGTGTACATGTAAAAGGAATTTGACTCCGGTTTGTTGTTGTTCTCAATGTACACACAAAGAAATAGATACCGCTAAAAGGACATCTGGCTGGACAAAGATAAAATATTAACATTTGACCACTATGTACAGATAAATGAGTGAACAACAGTTATCATCTCATTATAATACAGGGAAACCTTTAGTCCTGACATTCATGTGGATGCTACTAGACACTCTACCCACTCAAACACAGTTTCAGACCAAGTACACACTGTCATGGCAACAGCACTCCCCAGTAGCAGTGGTCACCCCTCAGCAGGACAGTGTGCCATACCACACTACAAAAACTGCTCAGGAATAGTCAGCAAAACATGCCAAAGAGCTCAAGATGTCAGCCTTGCAATATATGTGCAATAGATTGCATATGCAGTTTGGATTATGTGCATTTTATGGGTGATTTGAGACAGCTAGTGCTGTTTTTTTCATACGTGATTCATTTTATTGTGGCTGTGAAGCATGAAGGGGCGCAGCCTCTGAGTCCAAGACAAATTTATCCACCAGGACAATAAAGTGTATCGCATCACATCACATTGCACTGCATTGTATGGCATCGCATCGTGTTGACTTGGTCTCCACTTTCGCTAAATCCCAATCCAGTTGAGCATCCATGGGACGTCCCGGTGCCTCGAAGGGGTCCTGTACCCCAGAGGTCCTGTACTGTGTGGCACCAGGGCGTTGGTAGCAGATCCTTGAGTCCTATTATGTGAGGTGGGGTAGCAGCACGTCCCATGGATACTCAATCAGATTGGGACTTTGGGAATTTGAAACCCAGGTCTACACCTTGAGTTCTTTGTCTCTTTCCCCAAGTCATTCCTGAGCAGTTTTCGCGTTGTGGTACGGGTGCGTTGTCCTGCTAGTAGATGATTGCTGTTTCCTTGAGGTCAAAACTCTGGGGCCCAAAAAAAACAGGCCCGTCCTTGATGAACCCGTACAGTTTCTGTCCAAGCCTGATCCGAGCCCAAACCATGGCAGTAATTCTGGGCACGAGCCCAAATAAAAACCTTAATTTCAACTGTAAAAGCCAAGGGCTGATGCGTTTCCTTGCACCACTTTGTAATAAATGTTTTAACATATATATATATATATATATATAACATATATGATATATTTTGGATCCCCCCTCAGTTGCTCTACCATTTTTACCCTGTTAAAGGGTTGTTGTTTTTTCTCTGTGAGGGTCAGAGGGATTTCATAAAGCCCTCAAAGGCTAATTGTGATTTGTGATATTGGGCTTTATGAAGATAATTGAACTGAATTTCTTTTACAGTTGTAATTCAAATTTTAAACTTTAATAGTTTTTAAACAGGGGGTTTCTTTGCACCACATGGGGGGTGCATATAAAACAACAAAAATTGTTAACAGCAAGACAATCTTCTGCACTGTCAGACAGCTTTTCTGTATAGCATCTGTCAAACACAAAGGCTATTAAAACTGCTTTACGTAAGACTTGTTGTAGTGCAGGTGTAGCAGTGTGTTGGACTGCAGAAGCAGGCAGCTGCCACAAGGTGGCGTTGTTCCTCAAAGAACACAGTAGAGCCTTAGCAGAATGTTTGTATTGAATTGCTTTTAATGTGACATATTATAGCTGAGAAACCATGTGAATACTTTGTCTTCCAAAATAGGTTGATTTTATTCCAATCAAAGTTGATATTTGTGCAATCCAGCAGTCTTTTATCATCCACCTCAAAGCCAGAACACAGTGACAGTGTTCACACTTCACTGTCAGAGTAACAATTCATAAAATGTCTTAAATGCAGATTTTTATATGACAAGTAGCTTTGTAAAAGGCAAACACAATAATGCCAACTCTTACCATTTTCATTTTACTATCAATATCTGATGTCAAATAATCAACGTCAGTTGAGACAAACTGCCTTTTATTCCTTGAATGTATCGCTTCAGAACTAATAAAATCTACCTCATCCAATCTTTTGTTTTATGAACCGTGCACATCTGTTGGTGTGCTCATGCATGCATGTGTTTACCCATGCAGCTATATATATTTTAAAGATAAGCCACTGTTTATTTGAAAAGGGACCATACCAACGAGGGACACATGGGTATTACTCACACACACAACCACTCATTCTGGATTGCAGAATGACACACTCGAGGCACTCATGTATGCAATATGATACACACTTTGCTTAAACAATCACTCCACTCCTTGTAGTTCCATAATGTATTAAAGTCGTGTTGTGCTTTACATAATTACTGTGCATATCAGAGAGCACAGGAATTCCTGAATTGTGTTCGGTGCTTTTTATTATTAAACACCTAAAAGTCTATTTAAAAAATGAAAATCACACGTTACTTTCCAAAATACAGAGATGATATCTAGAAAAAGCTTTTTGGTCGACCGCAGCAGTGTGATTCTACCCGCTCTCGTTTATTCCCCTCCCTCTCTGCTATCTCTTTTTCTCTGTCTGTGTGTGTATGTGTCACATCCTGACACCTGTGTGTAGGTGTGGACCAGGGCACAGGTGCAGGTGCAACCTCTCAGGGCCTATTTTAGTATTGGGACAGATATTTTTTGCATGTGTCTGCATGCAGCACCCGTGTGTGCGTGTGTATGTGTGTGTGTGTGTGTGTGTGTGTGTTGGGGCATGTGAAGCTGTGGCTTGCTTGATCGAACCGCGCTGAGTGGTATGTGGTCAGGCCAGCTAGCTGTTTTCCAGCGCCTGCCTATGTTTTTGCATGCAGTTGTGTTTTGCCGTGTGTGCGAGAGGAGATAACCTTTTTAATGAACTGATCTTCGTTTCCTTTACTTTGAAGGGACGATGGCGTTTAATTGCTCAGTGAAATCATGTTTTTTCTGCCATCTGCAATTCTTGACTTCAACAAGAGATGCTTCAGTGCACTATTGCACGAGTCTGTTTATTTCTGCCTCGTTGCAAAGATAGCGTTATCACCAACACCTATTACATGTAGAGAGAGAGATGCTGTGGAAAATTAACACGTTTAAGTGCAGACACATTAAAATGACATTTCGAAGCCGCGTGAGGAAGTGTACATTTTCTGTGTATTCCTTTGTAATAGATTAAAATGGGGCATGGAAATGCATGGCACTCTCATATACGCATCCATACACAAACACAGTGAGGCAGGGCAGGACAGGAACCAGGCTGTGTGTGCCCTTCAGACAGAGCCTATTGTCTGCAGATGGGCCTTTAATGGCCCCACAGCTGGCCACAAAGAGCATACCGCTCCAGCTCGGTGCTATGCCTCTCACTGGCCTACACTCGGTCACCCTGAGGAGAGGACGCAGCTCACAGGCAACACCACTGTGTACATGCATGTGATGTCTTATTCTATTATAGCATGCGTTTTCCTTCTTGTAAAATTCACTGAAACTGAAGAATAGATTTGCGAAAAACGTGTGGCAGAGTGGGCTGAAACGCTGAGAAAGGTGCTGCTTGTTTATCAGAAGAACTTTACACTCTTACCCCCCCACACACAAACACACACACATATAAACACCCGTCCCAACCACTACCTCTAACTCCGTCCTGTACTGCCGCCTAATGCAAAAGGCAGCGCCTACGCAAAAGAAACAAACACACCAAGAAGACACCTTGCAGAGACGTGCACCCACACAAATTTCTTGCACTCTGATATGCTCTCCATTGTGTCCTCCTTTCATAGCTTTTCATTTATCTTCCCCTTGACAGCTTTAATAGATCTTACCCTATGCATACATATACCGGGTATGTATACATCATTGAAAATGGCATTGTTTTATACTATTTCCTCTTTAGCTGCTAAATAATTTGTTTCTTTAGACACCAGCACGAATTTGTATGGTGAGCTATATAAATAGAACAATAGCAGTGAGTGGTGTATTCTGGTGCTGTCCTACCATCTGGAGAATTGTTGTGACTTCTTGTCCTGTTCCTCACATAATTGCTTTTCTAGATTGTAGAGGTAGCGGGCACACAATTGGATATGTGTGTGGGTGTGTGTATCTTCTTTTGCATGTGTGATAGCAAGGCAAACAGAGCTTTACTATATGGCCATGTACATGATGATATGAGAGTTGTGTGCAGGGTTTTTTGCAGATGCCAGATGTGTTTGCATCCCCCTCCCTTCCCCTGTGGTTCCTGCATGGGCGCAGGGTCTCAATCAGAGCATCAGGGCTCCAGGAACCGGAGCACAGCAGTGTCTCTGTGCTGCCCAGAGAAGTGCAGCCTTGTCTGGGTCGGTGCATCTGCGGCCTGGGGGCGAGCTGGGGGAAGAGGGCGAGCCCTGGTGCCCCTGCATGCTGGTTTCACTCGAGGTCTTCTCCGTCTGCGTAGCCTGACCCCTGAACTCTGGGGGAGAAACTTATTCCAAATAGAGTTGATTAAAACTTTTAGACTTACTGTATCCTCAAACAGGTTGGTGCAGCAATCAAAATAGAAACAAAAAAAGGCAAGCTCACACACGCTCACTCATACACAGGCGTGCGTTCTTTCCCACAGAGAAAATGTCACAAGCCTGTTCCTCCTTTCCACTGGGAGTAGCAATGGGTTAAGGGTGGGGGTGGAGGGCAGCACGTGCTGCAGGGCCCTAGTTGGCTTGCTAACTGGCCCATTGGCTTTCTGGCTGACAGCCCACACTGTGACACTCTGCACCTGGGAGCCTGTGTGTTGTCAGCCATGCTAGCTAGCTCGAGCTACCACCACATGACACACAGGAAACACAGAAATAACTGCTCAGTGTCTTCAGCACAGTAACCACTTAACTGGGGGTGTGCTGCTGACAGAGAGGGGTTGAGGAGAGGATTAAGGGAAGTAGAGAGACGGAGGTAGACTGGTTGGAATGGGACAGGGTGATGGCATCGGGGTGTAAGAATAGAAAACTAGAAAGTGAAACACGAAGATGGTTTTGAAGGTGCTTGCACCTGTGCAGTCTCGCGTTTGAGGAAGATTCCAACAGACTTAAATGAGACTACATGGTGCATTTACATATTCTCTGACAGATGCAGAATATCCTGCTTATCATCTTGTTTTTTTTTTTTTTTTAAACCAAGCCTCTACAAAGATGATTACGCAACAATGAAAGATTGACATTTTACAGCTGAGGGTCTGATGCAACTGTTAAAATTCCGAACGTCTCTTTCTTATGTTCATTTTCTGGTTTTATCTGCTGTCCATCTGTGCTTGCGAGTCATCCGAGTCTCACTTCACACAGGTGGGAGAGTGGTTTCACCAACGAGCCCTCGATTAGAGCTCAACACAGGAAAGAGTTGTGCAATGTTTGGGCTTTCAGATAGTGATGTGCTGGTGTGTCACTATTCTGAGGAAAGAGGACAAATGGGACACACACACACACACACACACACACACACACACACACACACACAGACATTATTTGCATTGCAACATGCACAAACCATGCTTTCTGTACTCCAGCTAGTTTCTGCCAACAGCGCAGATTTAAATCTTGTTTCCAGCTTTTGGGTAAGATAGTGGCATGATGGTGGTATTATCTGTTTCTGACTGAATGTATGTTTCTGTCGGTGTTTGAGATGTGAAAGAAATGAGCAGATAGAGGGAGAGAAAAAGAGAAGGGAGGAGAGATGCTGGCGGCACCAGGAGGAAGCTGGGTCTGATGCTTCTCCATGCAGCTGCTCCCAAACACCCACACTCTTCCTGTTGGAGTGTGTGTGCGCAAATGTGTTGCTTTGAGTATAGATTTAGTGTTTTACTTCCACATAAGGAAAAATGAAACTAATTTATCCTACAGACGTTTTTACTCTTTTCTTAAGTTTTACAGATGTGCTCATTTTAATTAATATGTCTAACAATCTGTGAGATTTAGTGGCATCTAGCCGTGAGGATTTCAGATTGTGAATGGCTGAAACTTCTCCTGGTTTGAATTCCTTCGGTGTTCATTGTTCAGGATTTTTTTTTTACCAGGAGCCAAATTATGCACGGAGGTCTCCTTCAAATAGACTCCTATAACCGCTGAAAAAATCAGTTTAAGGTTACAAATCAGTGTTTTATTCGACGCTATTTGACTTTTCAGAGAGGGGCCGCTAGCTCAACACCTGGCAATCTGTGCTGACCTTTTTTTTTTCTTCAATCCAGATGATCAGGAGGTTTTAACCAGGAGCCTGATTATCCACAGAGGTCCCTTCCACTCTAAAACAAACGGACATGGTGATTTAAACAGGTAAAACACTGAATAAAGCTGTTCCACCTGGAAAAAAAGTTTTTCCAACGACAGCATTGCAAAGGGGTTGCTAACTATTGTGGCCAACACAAAAACATGAATGGCCCTATCTAGAGTTTGTCCATTCTAGGCTACTGTAGAAACATGGCAGAGCGACATGATGATTTCTGTTGACATAGATCTGTTCCCTATGTAGATAGAAACGGCTCATTCTAAGGTAACAAAGACACTGTGATTCTCATTGTCAGGCTATTATACACAAAAGAATACAAACTTATATCATACTTAATTTCTGCCAAAATAACTGCTCCTACACTGCTCCTTGAAGCTCAGGCCATGTCATGCCAGAGGTCTTGCTCTTTTTTGTGAAGCATTTCTTAAGAGAAATACATTTTTAAACCCTGTGCTCTACGGGCAGATCAATTATATGCGATCAAATGGAAAACTGGTTTAGAACAAAAGAAGTTCAGCAGTGCAGCTTGAAAGCTCTTGAAAAGTAGAATTTCAGGTATCCTCCAGAAGACGCAGTCTAAAATAGCTGATGTAGGTTTCTTCTGCCTGGCTGAGGCCCTCTGTGTCTTTTCAAAGAAACACTGGCCTCAAAAAACATCCGCTGGTGGAAACACTGGCCTGACAGTCAGTGAATGGAAAGGTTTGAGGTGAGTGTGTGTGGCCACACTGAGGTGTCAGCAGGGTGTGCGATTGTGTGTGTATTTGTGTTCATACAGATATGTGTATGTATTAGGCCGTCTCTCTAACTTTCCATTACAATGAAATGCATAGCCATTTTTCATCAAGGACATCTTTGTATCTGTTCAGGTTGACCTCAGATGGCACCAGCTTAACTTTCATTCAGTGTCATGTACTTTTGCCTCTATTTCAATGCTACAAAGCAAATTCTTTCTATTTAAAAAGTTGCATCACAAAAATACATCAACAATGTGACAAAATTATGAGCAAACGCATCATAGAATAAAATGTTTTGGATTGTTAATGATGTTACATTTTGACTATGTAATGTAATAATTGGATCTGTTTTATCAGTGATGTAATTTCTGCAAACAGGCCAACAGCAAGCTTAGCTTTTCAGTTAGATCAACATAAAGTCAACACGTTTAATTGAGCTAAACTAAACACACACTAGTCATTAAGATAACATTGTCAGCTCAGCTGTTACAGCAAATCCAAACATGGAGATCACAGCCAGCGTGTCAACTGATCAAATGTTGCCCAACTATTGAAATATATCAAATTGGGGATGCTGTGATGTCTTTGTCTTGTTCCTTATTTGTGAGTGCTGCTGGTGCTGGTTACTGAGGGAGGATGCAGTACATCTGCTTCACGCTCCATAATGATGGGGGAAAAGCACGTGCTCAGCTCCAAAATATGTGTGATAGACTATTACATTACAGTGGTGCCAGTTCAAAGTGGATTGCTATTATTGAAGGAAATTAGAGTTTTTTGGCAAATTACAGAACAGGATTGCTCTGTAATGTTTGGGCTGATTTTTGACCAAAGTCAGACATTTTGTTTGTAATTTATTTGGCTGAAAGTCAGCCCGTTCTGAAGCGACTTTTACGTTTAAAATAAATGTCAAATTTATTTCCATTCAGCACTGCTCTATTCATTGTTGTCAGGGGTCAAAATTAGGTCATGTCAAAAATAGAGCTGAAAAAAAGTTGAGTGGTTCAGGAACATAACATTAATCTTTTTTTAAAACGGATTAATCATAATTTTTCAAGAAATAATGCGATACAACATGTAGTCCCAGCCTTTCAGTTGTGCAAACGTGTAACTTGTCTTTATCTTATGTCATTGTAAAGTGAACAATAGACCCGATCTCACTCCCAGTTCCTCAAATACCAGCACTTGGTCAGTGGCCTGTAGGCCTCAGACACAGACGCACAGAGGCACACTCGAGCGGCAGGATGAGCTCGGCATTTGTTGATGTTCAGCGTAGTTACTGTAGCATTAAGAGTGACAAAAGTCCAGATTTGGTGGGTAAGAAGGGAGGAGGATTGGTCAAAAAAACTCTGGACTTTCACCTGGGAGCCCGCTGTTCCTGTCCAGTATGACACCAAAAGTCACTAGAGTTGTTTTAACATTGACAGTGTGTGCTAGTATGTTTAGCTTACTACGGTAGTGACGTGGGTCTTAAGGGTGGGTCTGCTTGAGCGACAGGCTGGCTGCAAGTCGTTGCTACATTTGTTATTAAGAAAACAAGATCAGTTGACACGCTGGCTGTGATCTACATGTTAAGATTCACTGTGGCCTGCTGGCTGAGTCATCGCTACTGGCACAGCTCCCACCTCTTGTCCATATTTTGACACTTCAGGCTCCAAAAAACCCCCAAGATGGTTATGGCAGAAGTGCCGAACTGGAGGATTCCAAAATGGCAGTCCACAACTCGTGGTAAGATACGCCCATTATTTATACAGTCTATGTAACAAATGTACTTATTTTAAGCCAAACCATGATATTTTTTTCAAAACCCAACCACGAGCTTGTGTTGCCTAAATCTGAGGAAGTAAACATTAAAACAAAGTTATTTAACCAACATTATAACTATGCATTTCACTAGCAGAAACTGTACTTTCATCATGAAAACAGAAGTTAATTTTGAAAAGAGATGATGCATGTAAGCGTAAATTGGCACGCTGGTCCTAAACGTCTAAACCTGCTGCAGGAGGAGTACCTAGCACGTCGTATTTTGACGTTAGAGGCCACTGATCAAGCTTTGTTGACGAGTTGATAGTGAGAATGTTTTGCAATATTTTGGCTGTTTTTGATTGTTTAATGCAATGCAAAAAGTCACGTTTGGCTTTAGGATATTGTCATTGGCATTTTTTGACATTTTATAGACAAACAATCAAGAAAATAATTTGCAGATTTACTGATTATAAAAATAATAAGGAGTGACGTCCTAGCTAAGTAGCTGACATTTTTTTGTTTTGTTATAGGACGGTGTACATTTGATATCACTGTATTATTGCAGTTAGAAAGATACTAAGTATAGAAAGAGTATAGAAAGAATGAAGTACTTGTGAACTTCCCCAACATTCAGATGTGACTATAATTGTTCATCTTAAAAAGATGTTTAAGAGAAGTACGGTATAAATTGTGTTGAAAAGAAACATGAATGGTTCACA
Organism: Plectropomus leopardus; assembly: GCF_008729295.1. Taxonomy (NCBI): domain Eukaryota; kingdom Metazoa; phylum Chordata; class Actinopteri; order Perciformes; family Serranidae; genus Plectropomus; species Plectropomus leopardus. Next base: position 13,543,119 of record NC_056476.1, read on the forward strand.
GAGCATGGGGTGGCTACTGACTCATCACATGAAACTCATATATTGCCATAACCTTTGATGACAAATACTTCTTCCTCCTCCCCAGCCTCCTCTCCTTCTCTACTTTTACTTATCTTTGTCTTTGCTCACCCGCTCCTCCGTCTGTCACACTCTTTCCCCCCTGCTTCTCTAGGGGCCATGTGAAATGAGTAAAAGACAGGGGAGAGTGTGAGCTGTGGTGAGCCACAGACCAAAATAACTGGTACTTTTTTTTATAAGAACACATGTGCATTCACCCACACATAAAGTCACACATGCGTGCACAGTCACACACGCTCACAGAGACAAGAGGTCTCTTTTACTTGATGATCCCTGGAGAGAGGTGTAGTTGGATATGTTTGGCTGTGCCAGGAGAGATTGTGTGTGTTGATATCCCGTGTTGGAAATGGACCTCCGTGGAGAGTGAAGTAGGTCACGTGTAGATGCTGTTTGTGAGCTAAGAAATTCTAAGATTTGTCAACTGTCTGGACTTAAAACTAGAGCATAATGTTCAGACATAAAGTGTCTCATTCTCTCAGTTTCCACTTTTTTTTTTTTTTTTTGCTCCAATCAGCTGCGAAATGTTACTTTCCATCTCACTTTCTCTCTAGTGACAGATCCTGCAGCCTCCCTGTCAAGCTGGCATAGTGGCATCATTCTAAAACTGGTATTAGGCATTTCCTGCTGCGTCCGTTGGCGGGTGTGAGGGTGTGTGTGTGTGTGTCCATATATATGTGTATGTGTGTGTGTCTGTGTGCGTGTGTGTGTGTCGGGGCGGAACGCACCTGGTCCGCGCAGCTGTGGGGATCCTAGCAGGGGGGAGAGAGAAAAAGAGAGATAGAGGAAGGAGAGAAAGAGAGAGGGATGGGAGGAGACGAAAAGGGGGCCCTGTGTGCTGTACTGGGGACCTGATGAGTTCAAATAGAGAAAAAGATGAGGAGAGAAGTAGCGCTATTTCTAGGCACAGTATAGCATGCACAGGCTTACAATGTATCTACAGAGTTGCTAGGACTGTCCTTTAAAAATTATGTTAATGAGAATGGTTGTACAACTCCGAGAAAAGTTCCCTTTTGACTCATAGATAGTTGTCTTTTAATGCAAATTTAGTGCTTGTGAATTTTACTTTGTCTCCCTTTGTGTGTTTGTTGTCACTGCTGACTGTCTTGGCCAGGTCTCCCTAGAAAAAGAATTTTTTAAATCTCAATGGGATTAACCTGGTTAAATAAAGGTTAAAGGAATATAATAAATAAATCAGTCTGTAGAAGACAAATTTGTGAGGTAAAGTTTCTGCATCAGTGACATGTGACGGAAATCTGTTTCCTCTCCCTTCTAACAGTTTGACAATAATCTTAAACATTCTACTCAAAGTAATAAATCAGTTCAGTGTAATAACGGTATTATGTAAGACCTTGTCAAATATTTAATATTCATCTCTCATGAGAAAGGAAGGAAGTGTGAGTGAAACAGTTAGTTTTACCTGCACAATGCATCTCCCCATTGTTTGTAAAATATTGCATGTCAAACAAAAGTAATTCTATTGTGGCTTTAAATGCAACTTGCAGTTGTGGTTTGCCAGCCCAGTTGCCTAAGTCTGAAATACATACTGGAAATGTGTCAGTCCATACTAGGATGCAGTTCCTCTATCCTTCTGCAGAGGGGGCAAGGAATCTGGGGGCGGGGGCAATGATAGAAAGATTTTTACAGTGCAGATTTAAGTGTGAGCAAATAGGCCAGCGATAAGAGGAAACCACGTCAGAACCCACACTACGAGGAAACAAACAACGGTGTCTGTCAGGCGTTTTCATTCAAAGTGCACAGAGAGAGCACAGATGTGCTTATACACACACAGAGTCTATTTCACAGCTGGACGACCAAGGAGCAGTCAGTGCTGGGAAGGTCAGATGACCAGGCCAAAGGTCAAGCCACAGAGAACTGCAGTAGAGGAAAGGGGAAGCACGAGGGCATCAAGCACACACATTTATTAAAGTTATCATCAGCACTGTTGCAACGCCTGAGCCTTTGCTCCAGATGGGCAGAGGAGGCAGAAAACATGAGCATGTTGAGGCGGTTTGGTCTGAAGTGAAATGTTGGACACACACAAACACACAGACTGACCCTCCGTCAGTATATCGGTCAGAGCTGTTGTCATTTGATAAGAAGCCAAGCGGGACAACACAGGTCAACATCAAAGCAGCAATTTCCCATACGCCTCCCTTTGATTCTTTAAAGGTTAAAGATTTAAAACTAGCTTTTGCCATAAAATATATGGTTTCAAAAGGCCCTCTTGTATTTTATTGATAATATTTCAGGATGAAATAGTTCTTTGAGTATGTGTTTGATCACTCCTTACAGTAGATTCTGATGTCTGTGTTTTGATGTGAAACTTTAGCCCTTTTTTCACAGAGATTGCGTGATAGGGCTACTATGAAGTCCTTTCATCAGGCCACCTTTGCTTTCTTATGAAGAAGAAAACAACAGCTGTATAATCCCGCTCCGTTGTGTGGTGGGACATGTAGCACCAGCCTTTTAGTATGACATAAAACATATGCATCGACAGTGCTTTCTAATTAATGATGGCATAACAATACAATATTTCTCTGTATATAATATATTTCTCAATATTTTCTCTATTTCTCTGTGGCTGCTGATCTCGTTCTCTGCTCTGAGAGTAAGGAGCTCCCGAACCTTATAGTTTTCCCTATTTTTGGACGCTTTTTGTCGCTGTTAGCACTGTTACCTTGTAAGAGCCTGCACCATGTTGAGAACTATATGCAGACGATCCCGACTCGGGCTCTGAATCATAGGTACACTCTGAAAGTCACGTACAGCTCCTTTAACAACTGTAAGAACTATTAACTGTGGCCTTGTTCTGTTTCCTAATTCTCACAGGAAATCCAGAATAGCTGCTTCTTAATAATATTCAGGAGATGTCGGGTCACAGCAGGTGAAATGAAGCAAGTCTTAATTTCCTACAAGTGACCGGCCTAATGCATTACACATTGGTGTGCTGGTAAGTGATCTAATTACAGCAAAGTGGGTTTAGCAGCTATTTCAAAATGCCCAATCACTACCTAAAGTGACCTTTGGATAGAATAGAATTTGTGTGAGCGTGGAGAGGACTAGGTTGTTGGTGTTTCTTCATGTGGCTGTAAAGATTATGTGAACCTCTAATTTGAGAGTGACAAGAAGAGTTGGGATCTGTCATATGAGGACAACAGTAAAGACATGGCAGGGGAAAAGTTGTCTCAAAGTCTCTTCACTGCAAAAATAAACCATATGTTTTAACTTAGTGTTGAGGCGGCCTGAAATTATTAAGTTTTAGAAATTTTACAAGACAAGTTGAATCATTACAAAATTACCTCAAATTTAGTCAGCCGAAAAATTTTAAGGCAGCCCAGACACTAGCTTTTTCAGGTTAAAACAAATGGTTTATTTTTACAGAGTTGACATCAGAGCAAAAGTTTTCATGCTGGATTTTTGGCTCCTTTGTTTGGAGCACAAGTTTCTTGTGTTCAGTTGAATTTATTCCTATGTGACAAGGACTTATTAACACATGGCAGGTCCTTTCTCTGTATGTGTGTACTTGGATGAGTTAGGGTTTGTTTAATGCCAACCTGCATCTATTTCCAAACCTCTTGTGCTCTCACAAACAGCCAGGCAATCATGCTTTTATCTAATGAAACAGAATCAACATGTTTCAGCTGTTTTTATGGCAGCAAACTGCGAAAGCTGCACTCTTTTCCCGTAGCATAAAGCAATAACACTTGAAACCACTAAACTCTCGTCTTTCTACCCCTTATCAACTACCTCTTTGTTCAGTTTGTTTTTATTCTAAATTACACAAACATATACACACACACACACATGTTCTTATCAGCACATTAAGATATGCTTGGTAACATGCATGGTCAACGATGCGCGTTAGTGACCCCTGAGTTCAATTAGCCCCGGCATGCAGCCTAATTTCACAGTGTGACCCCTGCTGCTGCACAGACACACTCACACAGAGTACCACTCCCTTAAATGTCTATTTGTGTCCGCCGGTGATCAATGCGTGCTTTGAAGGGAGAACCAGCGAGGCAGCCGAGGGAGGGGACAGGGTGAGCGAACGCAGGACTCGAATGGATGACAGAGGGTGAGAGTGAGGAGGAGGAGAGATGCAGTGTGGGACAAGAGGTGAGGAAGGTGACATTGTATCCACAGTGATTGATGATTGTTCACATATAGAGAGATAGTATCTTTAGAGGGGAGATGAACTCTGACCCAGCCCATAAGGCCTTATGTGAAGACAACAACTTCAACAATTGTTTTGAAACGGAGAAAGAGGTCATGAGGCAGAGACGTGTGTGTGTGTGTGTGTGTGTGTGTGTGTGTGTGTGTGTGTGTGTGGGAGACGAGACTGAAGTCTCAACAACAACTAAAGAGAGAAACTACCAACAGGCTGACCTTTTTGACCTTTCCTGACCTCTGTGTCTATAGAAATGTCTGTAGGAATTCCCTCTGTTGTATACAGTATATATTTCAGACTACTTGCCAGAGGATGATGGCGATATTGTGCATCTCTGCAAAGCAGAGATACATTACATTTGTACGTTTCATGCACATAATTTCTAAAGTTTCGATTTCTTGTGTATAAACAAATTTTTTGGGAAATGGACAGGATTGTGTGTGTTGCGACACCTAGTCGAGACAGCTGCCGAGCTGCACACCACTGTTAGTACAACAAATAACAAAACCTGTTGTTTTGTAGTGAGACATTGGCAGTATTTCCAGAGGAAACAATATTTTTGCAAAACATTGCTGGCAGTTCTAGTGGCGACTGTGCCACCAAAACTGGATGTCTTGTAGTGAGACATTAGCAATTGTGCCTCCAAATTTGGTTGTTTTTTCTGTTACATGGGTGGCATTTCCAGTGACAACTGTGCCACCCATTTTTTTTTTTTTTTTTTTTTTTTTTTTGCGTGAGTTGGTATTTTAGTGTTGAATGTGCCACCAAAAGTGGGTGTTTTTGAGCGAGACATCGGCAGCACCTCCTGCAGCGAATGTGCCACCAAAGCTGGGTGTTTTAAGCCAAGTCATTGTTATCTTTTGCTAACCATAACCAAGTGTTTTTTGTGCCTAAGCATAACCATACGCTAACCATAACATGGCAGAAATGTAAACAACCTTAAGTTTCAACATATTTAATACATAATAATGTACATATGATATATAACCGTGGTAAGCAGAAATGTACAATGCCAACATTTATTCTACTGATTGATTTAAATATTTCCATCACCATTTAGTCAAGTTCAAATCTCTGTGTCCTACAAGAGCTTATTCTTATTAATGAAGGGTGTAGTCTTGACAACCATATAGTTATGAAGTGTGTTGTATTTGTAAACTTTCACTTACTTGTATTTACATCATCAAATGGTATGTTGTGTTTTTTCAGGTAGTATAAGTTTGAGGGGAGGAGAAGGAGGTATGGGAAAGCCCTCTGCCCTCTCTGTCTCCAGCCAGTCTACTTCAACATCTGGAGCTCACATCAGGCTTCCTCAGAAACTGGCACCGTGGGGAGAGAGAGGGATGAGAGGGCTGACAGGGAAAAGAAAAAAGTATAGAGAGAACAAGGTGAGAGAAAAGAGGTAAATGCGATGGGAAGGTAAAAATAGATAAATAGAAAGATAAAAATAAGTCGAGGAGGGGAAAAAAATACTGCAAAAGAGAGCTGAACAGTTGCTGTGTTTGTGTTCATACATCTGTGTTTGTGGTGAGTTTGTGTGTGTGTGTGTGTGTTTTGTGCTGATGATTTTCCAGTGATCATCTTCAATGCAGAGCAGAGAGAGCATGAAGACTGGTTAGCTTCTGTGGCGAAACACTCTGTGTGGCAGGAAACAGTACAAGCTGTGATCTCTGCAAAAACACTAATGGAAAACCTCACTCAAATAGAAAACGTGGGTGTGTGTGCATAAAAGCACAAGTGTGTTTATGTTCCTGTGTGTTTTTTTTTTTGGTTTTTTTTGGGGGGGGGGGGCTTGCCTTGCAAGTTGTCTATAATTATTTCAAAAATTATTCAATTATTTCAAAAAACTATGCAAACCTAGGTGAATAAATGCAACATACACAAGCTCTTGCAACAATTAGCTTGAGAACCACAGACTTTCCTTTAGAGATAAGAAGTGACACTTCCCTTAGAAATGTGCAAACAAAACAGACAAGACAAACCCTAACCTTTTCACAACATTTCTTAACAGCTCTTTAAACCAAAAAATACAGCTCTGTTCTCAAAAGTTGAGCTATATTTACTTTAACTGCTGATTTTGTATAAGATTAAAAAACTCATCAGCTGTGAAGCTTCATCTGCCATTCAGTTGTTCATAGTTTAACCTTTTTTTAGCCGTTTTTTATTGTGCTCACAAATTCTGTGTGGAATTTTCAATGTTTTTCTAGTGGCAAATTGTGCTGCTGCTGAAATAAACTACATCCATCTGGTGTTCCTAGTGGGTAAAAAGACTTTCTCTGAATTATTTTTAAATTCAGCTGGATTCTTGTGTTCTTGTAATTGAGTTAAATATGTATCACCCTCTGTTGTCTGAACAGAGCTACACTGAGCTAGACATTCGCGTTGTCCAGGACTCAGGGGTGTACCATGAAGCGAGATTAGTGCCTTAGCGAGGTATGTTGAGTCTAAAGCTGGGGTTTTCTGACCTACGAAGGTGCCTCTATTTAACTTTACTAGATCACCGTGGCAACTTATGCCACAAATCTAACCTGTTTGGAAGGTTATGTTCTGAGTTTCAGCTTGAAATCAGCTGAAAATTGCCTTAAACCACTTCTGAGTAGCATCGCTCAAAACTGTCAGTAAATGAGCTGAAGTAACATAGTAGTCTATATAAACTGACTTTTGTCATTTGCGTGGTGGATGGCATGTTACCTAGGAGAGATGACTGCCAAACTGCAGACCACTGTTCGAAACCAACATTACCTGTTGTTTTATTGGCAACCCAACAATAGGTTGCTGGTGTTTGTGGCACCTGAACCAGGGTGTGTTTCCCCGGCACATTGCGGTGTTTCCTAGCAGCTCTTCAGCCACCAAACCTGGGTGTTTTAAGCCTGCCAAGCTCCAGACCACTGTTCAAAACCAACAACACTTGCTTTTTGTTTTTTTTTTGTGACCCTTAATGGCGTTTCCAATAGCATTTGTCACACTCAACACGGGTGTTTTTCAGCAACACTTGATGGCATTACCCAGCGGTGTTTCAGCCACAGAATCTAGGTGTTTTTCACCAAAACATTGCCCAGCGACTTTTATGCTACCAAACATGGGTGTTTTCTTGTGCGCGGCCCGTTTCAGGGGTTCTTTTTGGGGAGTTTTTCCTGAGGTGATGTGAGGGTCTCCGGGCAGAGGGATGTTGTATGCTGCCCTCTGAGGCAAACCATGTTTTGTGATGAATTGATTTGACTACATAATAACTTACAAACGTCACATATCCATGGTTTGCGAACATGTACTATACAACATTTTTTCTGGTGATTGTGTTGCTCACTGAAGACATTTTACTGGTTCAGCACCAAAACAAGAGGTGATGGTGTGTGTATGTGTGTGTGTGTGTGTGTGTGTGTGTGTGTGTGTGTGTGTGTGTATGTGTGTGTTTGCAGGGGTGGGGGGTCACAGGGATGTTCTTGACTGTGTCATCTCCAGCAGCTGTTTCCCTCAAACCCTGCCTCTCCCCCTCCTCCCCCACACACCCCATCGGCTTACAATGAAACCAATACAAAGGAACAGGAAGTGCCTCCAGTTAACTGGGGCCCAATCAAAGCCATCATTATTCCTGTGTCAGAATTTTTACAGGAAATAGCTTCTCAGAAAATATGCCAGCTGTGCAGGGAGTGTGGTATTATTGTCTCATAGGTCTTGTCTGTTTTTGCTTTTTTTTTTTTCACTTATCAGGCGCTGCTAACAAAAGGACACATAGACCCGTCTCGACCACGTGCGCGGCACACTGTCACTGCTGTGCACTCACAAGGCAAGCCAGGCACTGTGTTCTCTGGGGCTGGGTGGTTATTGTGCACGCTGTGAAAAGGGCACCCCTGCTGTGCCTGCACCGGCTTCTTTGGTTCCCATCCTGAACCGAGCAATTGTCTTTTTAAAGCCGTGCGAGGAGAGCCGAGCACACAGATGCAAGAGAACATACATGATCTCACACACACGCACACAGCTTTGCCTAGTAAAGCCGCATCTGTAAGAACGCTGCTCAGATTACAGCATAAACGGTGGGTTCAGGTGAAGCCTAACGTTTGCCAGATGCTGCGATAAAGTCACCAGGAGGTTAGCCTAACATTGGAGTGTTGTTGTTGGTCGGGGAGGGTGGAATCATCTGCCTCCCTAACAAGAGGGGGGCACACATCTGGCATGAACAGAAAACTCATTTATGAGCATTATCTTAAACGAGCGTGAACAACAGCACTGATGCTTTGCTTATCTGCGATATTTAAACAGCAGAACCAGAAAATCTTGAGATCGATCAGCTAAAAAGAAAGGTAGCCTCTCGGCTTATCTGACCTTCAGTTTGTCCTCTGCAATCTCTGTGTCTCTCTGAGGCTTTGCAAATGTCTGGAGGACAATAATTAACTCATTTACTCAGCGCGTAGACACAGGTGAGCACTACTCGGGTTGTTAAACAGTCATTATAGGGCTGCTGTGATGTGTATGAACACACTCATTCGATTGACTAACATTGCCATAGCTTGTCTGACACATCAGGCTGAAGCCTATTCAGTTACAAAATGCCACTGTTGACTGTATTGCCACTGATTAGATAAAGGAGATGCCCCATCTGACAGAATTATCCTCTAAAACCAACAGGGAAAAAATAACTCTGTGAATACAGTGCACAGATGCTGTGATTTCTAACACTAATTCTCTCCTCATAAATTGGGCTTTGTCAGGCCTATCTCTTGTTTTGGCCAAAAGGAGCTGCTCTGCATCCTTCACTGTGAAGCTTATCAGTGGTGTTTGAAGTGCTCATCTTTATCTGAGCTCACTGTGCTGAGGTCACCAGCCTGACCCAGTGGCTCTATCTCTGACTTCACTTTTTCTCCGTCCCTCCTGAGTTTAAAAGGTTGATTTTATCAGAATTACAAAAACAACATATTTTCTCACTTATAACCCCAAAGGTATCTTGCCATCCAGGTCACTTTGGTAGTGTATTCCCAGGTTTTGAGATATCCAGCGAGAGCTTTGTGTTGTTTGTAGTGTTCTCATCTTTAATTTGAAAGTATGACAATATACACACAGACAGTAAACAAAGAGAGAGGGGGATGACACATGACAATGTTTCCTGCCTGGAACTGGGAATGTCGTAGGTGTGTGAGCAGCTGGTCAGACCGAAAATAGCACAGCAGTTACAAATGCTTCAGGTACAAGTAAAAAAGTAAAATACAATCCAGCACATACAGAATGAATAATGAATAATATATCTATGAGTATTATAGCTTATCAGATGCCAAAACACAGCCCAGTGATAAGGTCATAAACTGTTTAAAATAATGGACATTTTTGGAAAAGAGGGTGGAGCTGTGGGGAAGCGAGGGATGGGTCTGACTTGAGCCTCATTCCCGCTGCACAAAAAAAACTGCAACACCTGCTAATATCTGGCTTTTAAATGCAATGGGAATGCAGTCAGTTGCTTAAATATAGCAGGTTTACCAGTGTTTGAAAAACCTGCATACATGCATTATTTTGTTGGGAAAGGGGTATTATAGACTATGGTGACATCTTGCAGACAGCTTATCACTCAAGTGTCCCCACCATTAATTATGTGTAACTTTAAGTCTTCATAAAATTTAAATGGCTGAGTTGGCTGAAAATTCACCCCCCTAAAGATTTTGTGAATGTTGAAAGTAGAAATAGATACAAAACCTTTCCTTATACCAGGCTGTAAACTTGTTTTTCTTCTTCTTTTCTTCTATTTCTTCTGTCACCTCTGACATTTTAACATTGGGGAGTTTATGAGGATTTACTCATTCCTGGTGCCAGCCTCAAGTGGCTATTCAAGGAACTGCAAGTTTTGGCACCTCCGCATTGGCTTTATTTTATAGTGCTGATGTTGCTGCTTGGTTGGTTAATAAAAGAACCAGAAATGGGCATGTGTAAGTCTTTGACCCACTAAAGCAGTGCTTTGCTGGATGATGCTGAAATGTTTAACTTGGTTTAATTTTTTAATTTTTTTTTTTTTTACCAAGACCTGTGTTGGTGTCCTTGTGCATCAATACAGAGGAATCAAATTTTATGTCTAAAATTGTGCCTTGAAGAGCTTTTTGTTGTTGTTTTCATTTGAGTAAAGCCACTTTTCTTTTCATTCAAATCTTAGTGCTTCCAGTTTGTGAGAACTGGCTTCTGTAGATCATATTCCTCTTTTGGCCATTCTGGAGTTGAGAGGAAGCAACATTTTTAGCAATCTTGAGTGGCTTTGACCCTCCACTTTGGCCAGACTCTTAACATAGAGGTGCGGGGATATTTTCAGTAAATTACAGAGTAGCCAGAGAATGTTAGCAGGAAATGTCCATAAAACAATACACACAGACCAGACATGGCCAAACAGATATAGGCATTTCCTGGTAGTGTTACTCTGTTTAGGTGTGACTCATGATTGTCCTACTTCAGCTTTTATTCTCGGAGACAATACATAGATTTTAAAGCACGTTTGTGAGAACAGCAATACGTTTTTTGGACCATTACATCTTCAATGACGTCATGTGTTTCTGTTGGTTTTCACACACTAAACCCAATTAAGGCTGTCTCCTTAATGCCCAGCTGAACATGGCAATGCATAGCTGACCAGCTGGCGGAGTGTCCATTTTCTCTCAGTTCTTATGGCCTTCCCATGATGCCGTGCACGTCACGCAGACATGAATTAAGCCACTCTGGAGGAAGAGGCCATGTTAGTGTTTTGGCGGTGGTATAAATCATTCTAAATGGAGAGAGCATACAAGCAGACAAGTATATGACAGGCAGACAGAGTGAGAGACAGTCCAGTGGTGAGGCCCAGGGTGTGTGTTGTCTTTGATTGGTTACGGAGCTCAGTAGTCTGTGGAAGAGCTTTTAATCAGGTCACTGAGAGCCCAGACCCCTCTGCTCCCACTCTGCCCCCTCCGTCTGGAGGGCTCCGACAGGGGTGACCAAGAGGGGCACCACTGACCCAGATTAGGGAAGGGTAAGGGTGTGTGTGCGTGTGTGTGTGCGTGTGTGTGTGTGTGTGTGTGTGTGTGTGTGTGTGTGTGTGCGCGTGTGTGTGCATGCATGCATGTGTGTGCATGTGTGTGTGAGCAGTGGGAATCAGCTGTGTATCGTGTCTCAATCCCCACTGTTTCAATTCATTAGCAGCACAAGGAAGAGATAGGAGAAATGAGGAGGGGTGGCAAGTGTGTGCTCATGCATGTGTGCTTACATATTCTTTTGTACATGCAAGTGTGTGTGTGTGTGTGTGTGTGTGTGTGTATGTGTGTGTATAGGGGATGGGGAACAGATGAAAAGGCAAAAAGAATACAAGGCCAGTGACAGAAGGAAAAAGTCACTGCTGCAGCATGTCTTAGATGTCAGGGACCCACTTGACCTAGAAACATATGACACACACACACACACACACACACAGGTGCAGAGATACCCACCAGGGACCTCATGGCCTCTGTCTGTGTGTCTCTGTGAAGCCTGACCAGCTGAACCCCTGCAGCAGCCGTAGTCAGGCTCTATTTTGTCTTTTCTTCTCTCCCTCAGTCTCTGTCTTTCTTTTTTCTCCGTCTGTCTCTTTCTTCTTTCTGTCACTTGCCCTCAAGTTTATCCTGCAGTGATTTAACACACTAATACTGTCTACTTCTCTCAGCTTGTTCTCTTCATTGGGCTTCCTGATCACAAATTTCCTGTTTGTATCTCTCCATCTTGCTCCCCCGGCCCTTGTTGTCTCCTCACAAAAACACATGCGTGTATTTGAGTTGTGTGGGGTCTGCGAACAAAATGAAGGCCTTGACTTGCTTGTCAGGCTGGCCTGCTGAACTTGTCACTGCAATATAGAACTATATAATATAGTATACTATAATATATTATATAACTATAATATACAATACTTATATTTTCTCCCAGGAGCAGTTTAGCAGCCAAATTGGACTTCGCTTGGAGTTGTGTAAGTGCAGGAATGGATTTGGATCGTGCTATCAAACACTTTTTGCAACTTTATGTACAGGTCACGCTCTGTGTGGGGTCTCACAAAGTATGGACTCAAGACTGTCTGTAATTACAAGGTCAAAACTCTAGTTCATGTGAGGTTAAAGTGTATTTACCACAAATGTCCCACTTGCAAAACAACAGTAAGAACAGCAATTACACAAGAGTATTTTTGTCATTATTATGGTCATCATCTGGTAGTCATCTGCAAATTGTTGCATAGGTCTGGAGTTGGGTTAACGATTAAAGATGTAGCTCCGCACTTGGAGAGAGCCCAAGACTGAACGTGGATCAGACTCATTCTTCCCTGGCAATGTGGAGACAACTAGCAGACACACTTTGTCCCTGTGCTGTCTGCAGACACTCATTCTGGTGTTTATTTGCTGGTTTTGAAAGCAGAGGATGGTTTTAGAAGAGAGATTAGGGCCTGCAGTGCTTCCATTAATGGTCATGCAAAGGAGGACTACAGGAGTGGCTTTAAATAATCATTCTGAGTCTGACTGCTTTGACAGTCTGCTGGGCACGCTGAATAATACAGAGATGTCTCTCCTGAATAAGTCAATTCATTAATAAAAAATGAAATCAAAACCAGCTCCAAGTTGTTAGAGAAAAATGACGGAAGGTGTAATGACTAATTAGATCACCCTCGCCTACTCAAGCTGGCCCCAACCATAACCACCAAGTCTGGCCACAACTATGCAAAGCCAGGGCCCGTATTCACAAACCCTTCTAGTATAAAGAGTTTCTCAGGGTCTCAGAATTGTGACTTTTAAGAGGCTCCAGAGTTTCTTAAGCAGGGCAGAAAATGGTGGAAAGACAGAAGTAGGATAATTTTTCTCCAAATGCTGGATGACAATGAGTTAATGACAAGCTACAAATCAAGTGTTGGATTAGAGATTCACTCACTTCTCCCACCCAATGCAATAACAATATAACACCAGAAATAAAGCGATGACAACATATTTGCAAATGGAAAAATGTTGCAGTGCAGGGGTGTGATCACACAAAAAGTACTTCCACAATCTCATCTACTGAGTGCCCCCACCTTGCAGACTTACAAATGGACTTGTCTGTGATAACCAATCACATCTTTTAAAGGAATGTGTAATAGCTAAAGGTTTCTGTTCCTTCATTACTCAGAGTTGATTTGAGAATTTTCATAAATCACTCTTAAGCTAGGACTCCTTGCTAGAAGCTTTGAGGCCAAGTTAGGAACTCCGAGAGAATTCTCAAAATATTTGTGAATATGGCCCCAGATGTTTATCCTCATTGGATGGCTGCAGAGTAAACGAACTGTTCCAGTCAGGGACGATGAACACGAAAAAACAATACCAGTGACCAACAGCTGCCAGCGTCTCCGCATGCCCACTCACACTGAACATTACAGTCAGGTTGTTATGGCCCTGTGTGGTGGTGGCCGTGGCCTTCTGTGGCTGGTGTCACACCTGCTATACAGTTGTAAGGCCTCTATTTATTACTGCGTGGACCAGTGAAATATTCACACCCAAGGTTACAGACAAGGTCACCTGACAACATAATGTCAACAGCAAGGTTCTCACAATGGCCAGCCTCAGTAATATAAACCTCTTCCTTTATATGAGTGTCTTCTGCAGGGTATTACGCTTTAAGGTGCGTTGTATTTGCCCAAATCTAGACCTTGGAATCCATCCACTCCCCCGAGTTGTCTGAATCGTCTGGCATCATGATATGAAACAGTGGTTTCTCGGTTGAAATGAAAAATGGCCAATGAGGGCTGCAGATGATTAGCCAATCAGTGCCATTTGTTGGACTAATGCTGTAGTCAAGTGTTGTTAAGCAGTGCGTCAGAACGAATGAGGAGTTATGAGAACAGATGCAAGTACGTAGACAAGATAGATGCTGGTAACAAGGCTGTTCTAAATCAACATGCCTTGTCAGTATCACCCCAACATCATAGTTTGTTTGGTTTTGCTCCGTCCTTAAAACCCTGGTGAAACGACTAGGCCTAGCTATGCATCAGTGTGGACAGGCGGATATGTCAGTCTGTTGATTGGTCAGGGAAAATCGAATCCCCCTCCGCAGCAGGCATGGAGTGAGCGGGCGTAGTAACAAGAAGAAGGGCAGCGATCGTAAATCTCTGCACTCTTGTAAAACAAAGAGTTTGGGAGCTCCTTACCCTCCGGGCAGAGGGCAAGATCAGTTGTCATATAACAGAGACATTAAATGATTTTGATTGACATGTTTGTTGTTGTGTAGAAAGCACAGCCAACACATACATTATACGTCACACTGGAGGCAGATGCCCGTGAGTGACATGTTACACCCGTCATGCCTTTTTTGTTTGCGGGATGCCGCATTGCGGTGTGTAATCACACACTGAAGCTGAATGATGCTGCCATCGTTTGGTTCTATGTAACAATGTAAAGATAGTATGAAGAAGGGACTTTGTTGTGGCCCTATAGTGCAGTCTCTGTGTAAAAAGGGCATATATTTAAATCCAGCTGAGACAGACAGTAGTTGATTTGTGATTTAGTATTGCACTACCATAAAGTTGAGAGAGATAAGTTCCTCTTGAAAATCCATCATGATCTAGTAGAGGCCAAGATATCCGGATTTTTATGCCGTTTCTTAGTATGGGTCAATCTCGTGATGAGTAGACTGACCTACATGCATAACTTGTGAACACGTGTTAAGGGGCTTTGCTACAGCTGCAAAGAAAGATTACTCATTGTTCCAAAGTGACACATACCGTATAACCACACAGGTGCAGACTCAAACCAGGCCCAAATTGTTTTTCATTTTATTAATTTGTGACTATTACTTTTACAGTTTGTCCACCACTAGATTTGGTCTAAAATGTACCCGCATTTCTCAAACGCGAGGTTTTTTTTTGTAATTCAAATTTTTATTGATGTTGAATGAGTTGGTACATGACAGGTTTACATATCAGATGAGAAATCCCATTGGCAACAATAAAAATAGAATAGCTACAGAGTCAAGGACATCTGTAAAAGAGCGGGCACAACAAAAGTCTAAATCCCCCCCAAAATAGATTTATAATTTCAGATAAAAATGGATAAATAAAAACAAGAATAAGAAAAAATAGGCAGAGGAAGACAGAGCAGTAGTCATATTTCAGGGTTTTCAGACCATAATAATAGTAAATTTAGTGTTAACCAGATAGCGACAGTGTCAAAGTTTTTAGTCTAACTCACCAGCCACAGTGGGTGAGTGAATGAATCAGTGAATGATGTGCGTGGGTGAGTTTCTTTCTCAATACATCGGGTATCCTCTCATCTAAAAAACCAAGCAAGATCATTATGCACAAGCTTGAACAATAGCCTCAAACATACTATAACAAGTGACCAGCACAAATCAACAATATGCATAAAATGTCATGTCACCGCCCGGGTCACTAGGGACAAAAGCTCAGGATCTGTAGGCTGTTCAAAGCTGATGGAGAGCACTGTAGCGTCTTTGATGAGTGAAAACAGGGAACAGAGGAGGAGGAATCTAGCATGACACACACCGGAGATACAAAGAATTAAGTTTCAGTGTTTCTCTTGCCACTTAATTATCCCCCCCTTCAAGATGGGCCTGCACTTGTGGATGAAAAAGATACCCTTCTGTATACAACACTGCCTCTCCACATGACAGTGTGGTGCTTTCCCTCCCTCCTTCTGTCTCATCTCACAAGATGACCCCCATTACTCTGCTCTGTTGTTACCAGAAGTAAGAGACACTTTGTTTATGTTGAGCGAAGGTGCTTTGAGAGGTAATGACGAGTGGAGGAGGGAGATTTAGATCCTGCAGGTCTGGAAACACAGTCGTAGAAGTGGAACAGATGTTTTTTTTATTATTATGTGATAATAATTTAGTAGTATTTGGGTGTGAATAATATATAGAAGATTTAAATTTAATTGAGAGAGAGAAGGAGAGAGGAGGAGAAGAGGAGGGGGCGCTGCTAATTATGCATGGCGATTGTTGATGGCTTGATTGTCTGCGTCCAGCTGCACGGAGGAGCGGGGAGAGGGAGAGGGAGGGCGGGGAGAGAGGCAGACTCACTGACGCCAGGCTCGGAATTCTCCCATCCATTGAAAGAGAGACCCGATTGTGTCCGGGGCCTTTCCGACAAGCACCTGATCCCTGCCCAGACACACTAGTGCGTGTGTGTGTGACAGAAAGAGAGAGAGAAAGAGAGAGAGAGAGAGTGTGTGTGTGTTTCGCACAGATTTACGCACTGTGAACTCTGGAATCTGCAGACAAGCGCTGTCATGGGAGGAAAATACGCTGTTGGCATTTTTTGATATCCTAGAAATAGCTCCCAGTTCTCAGAAATAAGTATCAGGGGCGGTGCTTCCTGTGGTTCTTCAGAATCAGAATTGGATAATGTTTATGTTGACTTCCCAATAATCTGTACTGCCAGTCACCCCAGTTTAAATTAGCAAACAAGCATTTTCCCACCAGACCTGGGAAGCTTAGCGCAATATTTGTCCTCCCCTCGACATATAAGATATTTAGGGTCAAAGTCTTGTTTGGATACTCTCCACAGCTCACACAATATGTCTCTAAAATAGCACTGGACTGAAGTCCTGTCTCACGGTTCAATGGTGTGGTTTGCTCTAAAGTGAGGTCGCCGAGTGACTCTTCATACAGGGTCAATGGTTGTGGGGAGGATGAGGGGGGTGTTATTGCCAGGAGGAAGGCAGCGAACATCTGTTAAACCTCTGCATAATGGGGAGGATATTTCTCAAGCCGTGTGCATTTACGCACAAATGTTACCAAAATGAAGATAAGAATGTGACGTGTTACTGACTGCACATCATGCTTTTTTTTTATACAAGTGTGTTTTATTGGATTTTTTTGTATAGGCTACTGTAGGTATTACAGCAAAAGAAAAAGTAAGATACAGTACTGAACATTTATAGTAAGGTATCATCTTAATACAAACTGCTAAAACAGGACTAATTTTTAACCCCTTGAAAACTGGAGCAAATTCACTTTAATTGTGCTGTTTTCACATGCCTTTCACAAGTATTAAAACCTTTGAAACCTGAGAAAATTGGTGCAATTTCTTTCAAAAACATGGGAAACAATGCAATGAGCAACTTGGTAAGAAATGTTCCTCATATTGCAATAAATTAACTGATTTAAAAATATATATATTTCCAAAAACAAGGGAAAATGTCTAGGGAAAATGGAAAAAAGATAGGGAACAATTATATTTATAATAAACATAATTAAATATTTTAAATAATGTTACAATATTATTATAACTCTAAACACTTTTTCAGTCATGTCCTTGTTTTTTTTTTTTTTTACTTTTATTTTATTTTTTATTTTCTAATTTTCAGATAATTTTTCTTGTAGTCTAGTATAGTATCTTGATAATGTTTGGGTAATTTTGTCATTCATTACTCATTGCTTTCTTCCTATGTTTTTGAAAGAAATTTCTCAGGTTTCAAAGGGTTACGGTCCAAAAAAATTAGTTGATGGTCCAAAAGAAATAAAAATAATGGAAATGCACATAATTCTCTTGTCCTAAAGAGATTAGGCAAGTAGACGTCTGTAGCCTTCTTCCCTCCTAGAAATGTCATAAAATATCCCCATATATAATCAAAGTCAGAATATTTACCCTTAATACTAAATTTAAGTTTTTCAAGAGCAATAGAGTATGAAAGACTGGCATGCCAGGCTTGTAAGCTGGGTTTGGAGGGAGATTTCCAGGATTTTGCTCTGGTGTGTTGTGCTTGTAATGAGCATCATTTTCTTATCTACTTTTCTTAGTTTAAAATTTACAGGGAAAAGAATAACAAGAATACATAGTTTGGGGAAATGCCTATGACTTGTGAAAGGATATCCAAAACCTCTATCCAGAAAACCTGAATATTTGGGCAGTCCCATAGACAATGGAATAATGTGCCTTTTATGTCAATTTTCAGTTTGAATTTATTCAACAGAGTCTGATGAATAAATATATATGCCCTTATTATCCACTTTTATTTGGGTCATTTGAAATGGGTATTTTTGGGTTGTGTTTGGGCTTTTAAGCAGGTTGTCTGCAATGGTTTGATACATTTAATTAGGTTTTTGGTAGCATGTGGCGCAACATGATATCAAATTTGCCAAAATCAAGATGTCATTAGTGGTTGCAACATTAACATCCCGCCACCCACAAACAGTTGAGCAACCACTTTACCAAACTACTGTACATAAACTTGACAGCATAAAGTTGAAATTGTCCTTTAATGATAATCACATTTTGCTCAACTGCCACTTTTCATGATTCATCTCCGGGCCATGTTTTCATGATTACACAATTATGGAGTATTTACTGAAAGGTTTTCCTCTTAACTTTCTCTGGTGTGACTGCAGATGGGAGGAGGGAAGCGTGTAGGCCACAGAGATCCATGAGTGACAGAGCCGCTCGTCCAATCGGATCTCCGAGCGCCTCTGCTCCTCTCCCCTCCGCCGGTGGACGGGGGAGGGCGGGCCGTCTGCCAAAGAGGGGAGTGCGCGTCGGGGTGAATGGATGACGTCGGGAGGCTGGCGCCAGCATGTCTGGGACTGGCGCGTTAGATCAACACAGCTGGGCCGGGATAGGACACACAGCTGGCTCAGGCCTGCATTCCTCCACAAAACAGGATTGTGAGAAAAGGGGAAAATAAGACCCAAATAGGAGCAGAACGGGACGTGCTTTGATGTAAACTAAAACGGAGCAACATTTGGAATTGTTAAAATGTAATATCGTAAAACCCTTTCACCCCAAAGAGGGCTAGATTTTAGAAGTCTATTGAATGGAAGAAATAAGTTCACCCTTTATTTCCTTTGCCAGTTTGAATTATTGTCGATTATATAGGCATATTCAATAGTGTCTATAAGAGAAGGCCTATAAGCTACCAAAACATAAATAATCAGTCATTAAATCTATATCCAATGATAGATCATCAGAATAACATGTTGGCAATTAACTAATGAAAAAAATAGTCTGGCCTCTCACTGACCTTTTACCTATATCATGTAAATATCTTATTTTCAACATTATTTTCTTGCATGTGCATTTTTGGGGGCAGTATGTCTTTAAATGAGTACATACACTACTCAAATTTATGCTATCTATGTATTAGTATAGTATCTATCTATATAGTTTTGAACAAATTCAGTTTAGGTGTTTACATGAAGCCAAACTTCATGAAATTACAGTAATCAATACATCTTAAAAAAGTGGGCCATTGTTATGTCAAAATGAACATGACAAGTTATCACAAGCATCCATTTGAGCAGAGTTTTCTTCATCTGGAATAATAGCTCTTTATACAATCATTAAAACAGACACATCTCCTTGCATATATACTCCTGTAAAAATAAGTAGGTGTTACTAAAAGTGTCCGTCTCTTTGCTGGAGATTCAATTTAATTTGCTGAAGGAAAGTTGACAGCAGAAATGAAAACAAAAAAAGTTCAAGTAAAACAAAGATATTCCTTCCATACTGAACCAAAAAATAAAGCAGTTTGAAAAACAGCACTGTAGATAAAAGCATCCCCAAGTCAAGTAAAGTACTGTGCAGTGGCAATAGATACAATTATCAGTAATAAATAACCAAGGTATACAATTCAAAGAACTGTCCATAAAAGACAGAAGTGAGGCTAGTAGATTAAGCTTGTCCTCGAAATGATGTGCCCCACTTTAAGGACTTTTTTCAAGCTATTTCAAATAAATACAACCACCTGCGAGAGGTAACTAATTGATTGACAATCCCCTGTAGGCATCCCAGCCCTAATTTCCTCATTCTTTCCAACCCTTCCACAAGGTGATATCAACCAATCAGAGCGGACCTGCTCTTTACACTGACCAATCAGAGCGCGGTGCGAAAAAGTGGGCGTTATCAGGCGCGCAGTGTATAAAGACCTAACTGTACGCCGCTGTCACATCACTGTAGCCTCTCAGGACCGCGATACAGGAAGACCAAAAGAGCTCCAACTTAACTCGGAAATCTAGTCGAGTCGTCATTGTTGTTGTTTTCATCATGAAAGCCATCAGTCCCGTCCGCTCGGTGAGGAGCTGCTACAAGGCCGTGTGCTGTATCTCGGAGCAGAGTCTCGCCATCAGCCGGAATAAACACTCGTGTCTGGAGGAGCCGGTGGGCGCCCTGTGCGACATGAACGACTGCTACTCCAAGCTGAAGGAGCTGGTGCCGAGCATCCCGCAGAACAAGACGGTGAGCCAGGTGGAGATCCTGCAACACGTCATCGACTACATCTTCGACCTGCAGATCGCGCTGGAGGCGGAGGACACGGCCGCGCCGGAGATGGTTTTGTCAATAAAGGTGAGGGGAGAGAGGGGAGATGCGGGGCTGCAGGCTGGACTTGATGCCTGTCCCTTAAAATCAGACACACTTCCATTCACTAACAGTAAACGTCTCGTGTAGCTTTTTGGACTCTCACTGGATTTTATATAAGAGTGTAATTATCTGTGGATTTGGTGAGGTTACTCCCACATAATGTGCATACCTGCTTGCATGCATCGCGCTCATATTGTAGGCTTTTTTTTTTAAAGAATATTATGCAGGTAGCAGATGATGTTCTCTCGTGTGATATTGTAGCAAACATAACACACTCCCGCATACAGTTATTTTTTGTTTACATGCAATTATGATAAGGATTTCTACGTCTAACACTTCTTTTTGCTTTCAGACTGCGGATCTTGCTCGCAATTTCTCCAAAGAAGAAGGTCGATTGTGCCATTAGGACGATGCCAGATGACGGTATGCATTCATAATTTCATCTCAATATGTGGATAAAAAATTGAATCACAAGATGATTGTGCTGAGCAACATCCAACCTCCGGGCCAGTCACTTAGAATTAAAACAGTGTCCTTTTTGGACCGTCAGCCCGAGTTAACCTCAAAGATAAAACTTTTAATACCAGAGAATAGTGTTGGCATCTATGTGCTGGGAGATTAAGGTCTTTTTTACCCTCCACATTCACCGCGGTTGCCAATTAGACAGGCCAGTGAATGTGTAGCGGATTCATTGCTATCTGCCTGGGGTTAATGAAAGTTCCATGCTCGGCGCCAGTCTGTCTGCTCTCCTCTGCAGGGAGGGGAGGGAGGGTGAGAGGGAGAGAGATCTGACTTCACTTTTCTTCCTTTCTCTCCATGCAGGTGCAGGGAAACACATGTCTCCACTTCACTCCGGGCAAGAGGACAAGAGGGGCAGAAAGGGTGGGATAGGTATTTGGGAGAGAAGGAGAAGAAGAAGGAGGAGGAGGGAGGTGGATGGGGTTTTAAAAGAAGAAACGACAGGAAAAAAGTGGACTGTTTCTAGATGAGTGGGGATCAACAGTGGTGCATGAGCAAGAAAACAGAGACTCATTCTTTGGCCCCTGGACAGACAAATCAACACACCAAAGCAGAAGCCAGGAATGGAAAGCAACCGGCTTTGTATGCCCTCCTCCTAAAAAACAAAACAAAAAGGAAAAAAACTGAGATCCCCTGTCAGTAGAAGTAGAAACATTGGTACATTGTTGTTTCTTTTTTTTGTGTTGCATTCCAGACCAATTTTATGTGGGTTAACCCCTTGAAACCCGAGCAAATTGGTTTAATTTTTTTTTTTTTTTTTTTTTTTTTCAAAAACATGGTGCAAAGGCAACATGATACTTAAGACAATGCCCAAAAAGGAATTTAGTAAAACTTTATGAGAAAATTACACAAAAATAAGTAATGGGGGAGAGGGGGTGGTATTTTTTCCTCCTAACATAATTTTAAATATATAACTGTAATTATTATAAGCATAGTTTTCTGAACATATTTCCCTATTTTTTAAAATATTTTCCCCCCCTCCATCCTCTTTAAAAATAATTTTAAGTTCATTTTCTTTGTCAACTTTTGCTATTTTCTTGCAATTTGTGGGACATTACTTGCCAAATTTCTCATTGCCTCTTTCCCCATGTTTTTGTAAGAAATCAAACCAATTTCTGAATGTTTCAACGGTTTAAACAGCTTGTGAGAGGCATCTGGACAAGAAACTGATGTCCAACCAAGTTTTAATGGGTTAAACTCCACTCACAGCCTGAACCCTTTTCTCCACCACATCATCTCACATAATGATCCCGGCATTATTACCCACCCCTCTAATCTGATTTCTAATGATCTGGAGACTGTTACAACTTCATTCGAATGTGTACATATCTGCTGTGGGTATGTAAGGTGTGAGTCAATTTGGATGTTATTTTTTCTGACTGGGAGTTTGGGTTTTCTTAGGTATAATCAGAACTCTATACTAGAGTTAATTGTAAATGTTTGTAGGGATTGTGTTATTTCTACAGACAATTTGCTGTGAGTTTCATAAACTCTTTATTATAAAATTTGCTTTGTATGTATGTATGTATGTTCTTATGTAATGAAATTAAAAAAAGACGTGAAAGTTTATGGCTTGAGATGATGAATGAGTTGTGGTATTCAGAAAATAAAGGTGATGCTGACGTGACTTTTCGGATTTGGATGACAATGAAATGCTGATACAACAGGATGTTTTCAGATGAATCTTGAGGTCGAGTGGTTGGAAATCAAACGAAGGGAGTTTCCTGTGAGTGCTTCTAATTTTCCAAAGAATGAGTTATCACCCGTTTTAAAAGCAATTGAACTTCCTAAATGCTGTAAGAAGAGAGGATGTTATGTGATCATAAAACAGCCATTCTGATCATTCATAAATATTGAAAGAACTGAACATTTCTGACACCAGGTCAGCATGTGTGTAAACGTGTTGCCTTGACCTTGGAAGCTGGAGCGCATCACTTGAAATGTAGTAATCATTCAACTCACTAAGAACACTTTTCAGGACCTCTTATAGTATGTATGAGTGGAAGTTCCAGTTACGTAATGTGATATTAATTAGGCAGAAAAAGTGCAACTGTCAAATGATACACGGGCAGCCTTGTAAATGAGTGTTACTGTACTTAACTCCCCTCAAAGGATAACCAAACTACTGCAGCTTGGGGATTGATCTGGAATTTCAGGAATTAAATGTTAGCGTATACTTAAAGTGCCTCATCTGGATCATTGACATCAATAAGCAATCTTGTAATTTACATTCTTACAAAACTTTTTAAGATGCAAGTAACCGAGCAATCAGACTCAGAATCAGATTGAATAAGTTCACCCTGTTAAACCTTCATACTGTTAATAGTGATGATGTACCTCCACCTAGTGGTAAAAATGTGTTATCAGCCTCAAAATTTTCATGCAAGTGAAGCAAACATAATGTACAATAGCGATACTAAACTTATGGCCTGTGGGCCAGAACAGGCCCCTGATTAGGTACTGGGTGATTTTTGTATTCACAATAAAAATAGTGATTCACTCCCAGTGATTCTCATACAAAAACCACTCCCATTCTCACTGGGAGTGGTTTTTGTATTTAAAGTATACATAAGGTGACAGAAAACAACATGAAAATAGCGCCTGTTTATTAAAAAAGACTGCCAGTGGAGGATCCCTCGCAACCCCTGACAGAGGTCCTACCTAAGACCTTGTTTATCAAAAAGTGGCCATAGGAGGATTCCCCTGGACCCCATGACTGAGGTACGGCCTGAGCCCAAATTTCCTCAACTCCGAGAAACTGGCCCCTGGACTCCTGATCCTTTTGTACAAGTGGCCCCAGGGAAAAGCAACATGGGCATCCCTGCCTTGCTGTTTATTATTATTTGTATTACCACCATACACATGGACATTATTCTGCACTTTACTGATCTTTGGACTTCTGGTTAGATGCTAAACTGCATTTCACTGTCTCTGAACTTTGTGCAATGACAATAAAGTTGAATCCAATTAACTCTAATGTAAATTCAGGGCTGCAGTCAGACCAAGTGTTGTACCGGTTTGTATTTAACTATAAGGCATTTATGTCATTTGTACCTTACCTCAAGTAAACTATCGAGGGGAAAATATACCGTGAACACCCAAATATACCCACTGAACAGTTAGAAACAATGGGCAATGAATTAGCATAGAGTAGAATCAATGCATAACCGACACCAACAGAAACATCAGTTTTACAAAAGCAGCATTGTATTTAACTGCATTAGACACAAGTTCATGATATTATAATATATGCACCGGCATATGCATATGCAACAACACACAGCACCTTTTGTGTTTCAACAGTAAGAATCAGAGAGGGAATGAACCACAAACAGTGCTTCAGGCTTCGGTACTGAGGATCAGATCCCAGTCCACACCACAAGGTGGCAGTGTTGAATGAGGATGCAGCAACCTGTGTCCTCTTCCTGACATCCCAGGAATGTGAGCACTCTAAACACAAGATAAGCTTGCTGCTTTGGATCTCAAAATGAACTTCTGTAGGTCAAGTGATGCTTTGACGCAGAGATGCAACCCTTTGACCTTGCAACAAATCCAGATTGGATTGATTCAAGACAGAGATTATTGAGCATAAAGTGAAAGACAAAGGTATGTAATCCATAGAAACCCTCAGAAATGAATACATTTTGTGTCAAAAACCCATCACTGCTGTTACGTAGTACGCATATGTGACAACACTTTTTTCTGTTTGTATTGCCCCACAGTGAGCCTCCACTGTGAGGTGCTTCACACTGTAGTTTAAACACATATGATATATTGACTTTGCATCATTTAACTTCCATATAAACTTGGTGGAGGATTTTTTCAGTTTGGAAAAAAACAGGTAATGTCAGAATAAAAATTATGTCTCCAAAATGTCATAATTATCAGTGAGGTAATTTTAATTTATATAGCCAAATATATAATTGTGCTCTGCAGACTTATACCAGCCAATGCAACATCTCTAATGAGTTTGTTCTTGATTCTGTAGTTTGGTATAAAAGAGGAAGAAATGGAGGGTGGAGATGGTTTAGTAGCACTGTATAATGTGACGATTACAACTGTCAGTGTTTCTGGTCTCTAACATCTGTCTAATGTTGCCATATCATGTGATCTGCAAAGCAAATATTTCGACTACCAGACAATTAAGAATTAGCTTATCTTATCTGGTGTAATGAGAAAGCAACTGTGTCAGCTTTTCCCCTGACCTTTAGTCTTTTATATTTACTGCATATAAGATCATAAGGAGGAGCTATTTTGTGCAAATAATGTATAATTAACATTCTTGTATTCAGAACATTTTAGATTTAATGATTTGAAATGATGATGAAATGAAGTTCAAATGGAGGCATGACAAAAGAGCTTGCTTTGGAGAGGAGTCTGCTTGGCCTTGGCCAATGGGGGTCAGGTCATATGGCTTGGGTTGGTCTTGTAGCTGCAAATGGGGGGAGGGGTTGTTTTCTTTCAATATCTCCTCAGAGCCAATAAGCAAGAGTAGTACTGAATGAATCCAATTATCATCTACAAAATCCTCCCCAGCAACACCTTGCATTAGGCCACAAAACACTTTCATCGAGTGAATAATATGGTCTCCCATGTAAACAATGAAATGGCTCTTTTATTACTATAGAAAGGATCCATGACTAATTACACATTATTTATTTAACTTTTATTCATTCAACACAAAGACCATACATAGAACACATAACACAGAGGAAATGTTTACAAAAAAGCTCACATACTTATATACTTTTAGTCTATTCATGTCCATATTCAACCCCTCTAAATACATTTTCAATGGTGATATTACTTCCTAAAATTAACCTACTAATTTGGCCTATAGGCCTACCCCAGACTTTACTGTTTACAGCTCAGTGAAGCACAAGAAAGACACAAATATGTATGACAAACAGTAATAATAATGATAAAATATACATTAAAGTTAAAAACAAATACAAAACAAAAGAAAAAATATTAATCTATTTCTTTTGATGCAACATGTCCCTAAAACCTCAACTGAAGTGTCTTCAAAGTTAAATAAAACAGTTCCCTGTTTTTTGTTTTCTATTAAATGTCCCATTTCTTTACTGGGGCTTGACCTAACTCATAGTTAATACACATTTTTTAAGAAATATTGAGTTTAGTTTTTATCAAAACACAACTATTGTGTGTACAATTGCACCGTGTTAGAAATTCTAAATGTTTTGAACATGCTATTCTTGTAATTTTCCTCATTTGAAATAGACCTGAAGGGTCTAATAGTTGGTCATTATGACCTGTAAAAACCACACAAAAGGTGTGGCACCAACAAAGTTACCAGTCTTTTATTAAATGTCTGATTATATAGCCTAAACTCATTCACAATCAAATAGTGAGTGGTCATTGTTTGCAACTCCAGCCTGCTAATAAAAGAACATTATGTCCCAAAATTATGCTACTGGCCCTTTAAGAAGACCAGCCCCGTCCTCGTACAACTGTTTTATGCAAATATGACAAGCCGAACGTGCCGCGAGCCAATCAGAGCCGCGTTCTAACCGCGGGAGATCTAAATTTCGCGGGACGAAGTTTGGCGGTAAAAAAGCTGTTCTTCTACCAGCCAGCTCTCTTGTCCTGTTGTATGGAGAGCGGAGCTCTGAGCTGGACGGACTGAAGTCACACACCGGGACGGTTTCCGCATCACACAGAAGTCAGACGAAATTGTAAATCTTAAGGTGGAAACTGATCTCAATGAGACCTGGAAGCCTTCTTTTACCGGACTTTAAATTACAGGACGTTTTAAGTAGATTATTTATTTACTGATCACGGTTTTTGTAACTTGTTCGACAAGTTTGGTCTGCACTTTGTTACGGAACAAAGGATATCAACACCGACCAGTTTTGCTGCGTTTGATGACGAATATTATTAGAAAATAGGGCTAAATTGTGTGTTTAACCCATGCACTTTGCATTGAATAGGCTGATTTCGGCTGCATGAGTTGCTCTTTTGTTATTGTATTTGCAGAGTGAAGATATATGTTCTTTCTATAGCAGAGGCAGCAACTTTCTAGTAGCAGGAACCGATTTAGCAGAGCATTGATCGTGTGCTTAGCTTGACCAATCCGGTTAAATTTAGTTTACTCAGGAAAATGATGCGGATGCCTAAAGGCGTCTCTCCGGCATCAGCTCGGCCAGTGGTGGGACTTGCTTGCTCTCAGCAGAAGATGAAGGTTTTGTCCACCGGAGGAGTGAAGACCGAGTTCTTCAGCACCGGACTGTCCAGCCCTCCGATGAGCACGGTACCGGCCGGATATTTCACCCAGATCTGCAACACCGCCGTGGCCGAACAAAGAGCCAACAGCCTGTATTCAACCCCCCACGGACCAGAGGCTAAACCCATCAGATCATCCTCCGGGCGACTGCCGGTAAATAATCAAACACACACTGCACATACGAGCACTGCAAACTACACACTCAACAACCTACATATCCACCAGTACATGTCACCCAGTTTAACACCAAACACACAGCCACGACATATCCCCCCTAATGGCAAACAGCACACATTGGGTACACAGGGAAGAGACTCAATAAACAAAAAAAAGAAATACCAGTTGCATATAGAAACGGTTAACTTTGCTCTGTAAAATTGCCGACTACATAAATCCCGTTAAAAAAGACAGAATAGGGTCCCAAGTGGTATCAAAATGATTGCTGCAGCCCTTTATTTTCTGGACTTTGTATCTTTCATTCAAGAATGAGAAGGTGGATGATTTTGGAGAAGAGAAGCAAAAGTATTAGTATTTCTCTCTTTGGTAGTGAACTTTGTAATTTTTTACAGTAACACCTGAAATAGAAATCAAGGTGTTTGGAACCACGGGATTATTTGGGGGCTTCTGACAGAGCGTTATAAAAAATGCCCAGAATGAACCCAGTATTGGACACGAAAAAAAAAACACGATTGTAATTGGCAGGTGCCAGTGAGCATCTGTCACACTCATCACTTGTGTTAAACTGTTTTTTAAGCTTACCTTTGGACAGGTATGTCCTGAGTAGGGCCTTAAACTGAATCAGTCAACTGGCACAAGGTGAATTAACCCTATAAAGGGCCCCCTGACAAGGTATTACCGAGCCCCTTTTTTCCCAGGTATCCATGGGAAAAAGGAGTTGATGATGATGCGATAATAAATTGCACCACGACTGAACTGATTTCAAGGACACCAAGCGAGAGATGAAATGGTATCAGTGAGACACTGTGGTGGTCAATGGGAAAATGTTTGAATTTGTAATAGCTGCATGCAAAGTGTATCCAGTACAGTGAGTTATGTGGGTGGAATAATTGTTGATTTCCACTGGTATGCATGTGCGTTTGGGGCACATTCAAATATGTTTTTACGTGATAAGCCTCAGAGGAGCCACTGTGACTGCTGCTGCTCGATGTGTGTGAATCGTGTGTATGCCATGTTAACTTGTGTGACATCTTTTCTCCGCAGTCCAGCTGTAGCTAGACAAGACCAGACGCCGTGTGTGTAAATGTGTGTTTGATGGTTTTGGTAAGGGAGGGGGGTTAGTTGATAGTGTTTGGAGAGTGTTTGGGGGCCCCTCGCTTGTGAAAAGGAAGGATGAGTGGCCTCCACAGTGGGAGATAGCCAGGGCAGCAGGGGTAGCTTTTACACTATCAAACAATGAGCAGTCTGGTGGCAGACATTAATGTAAACACAGCTTTTGACTGGTCGGTAACCATAGTTACTATAGTAGTTCTATTTTTGGATTATTATTATTATTTTAGGAATAATTCCACATTGTGTTTTCATACAGAGAGAGGTTGCACGAGGACGAGGCTGGTCTTCATGAGAGTACAATTAGTTCCTACTTGTTAGGGACAGCTGAGTGTGTAAAAGACTCAAGTTGCCATGTGTTAGAGTTGAGTGGACAGAGAAGCTGGATGTCCACTGTCTTGCTGTATTGGTGTCAATTAAAGAAGGTCAAAAGAAGAGAAACTGCTTATTACTCAGGAACCAGAGGAACTGGAAAATGCTAATGAACAAGAAAGAAGGGTTATAGATCTATTAAGCATTTTGTGCTAAAAATTAACTATAATTTGACAAAAATCACTTGTATTTGGACAGCTTTTTTTGTGATTACACCCACATGACAGCTGCCCCAACTGCACCTGTCACTGAGGCAATACAGGACCAGTGTAACCTGTTTATATCACTGTGGGAAGGAGGTGGAGGTCAGAGGTCACAACTGGACAAGTGGTGTTTTCCTGAGAGCTGATGTTTGTCATGTCAAGCGATAGAAGCTCCTAAAAACATCATTCAGATTTTTTTTGGTAAGAAAAACTCAGAATTCCTGCTATGCCCTCTATGCGTAAAGGATTATTTGAAAAGCTTTATGATCTGAGAGGATTGGATCGCACCCCGCAACATGCTCCACACCTGCTGTTGCTTGTTATATTTGGTCTTTTCTTTCAAGCCAGCCAGTCGGTAAGTTAGTGAATTGCTGTCAGGCTAAAGGGGTTAGGGGTTAGAGTGTGTACAGGGTCTCCAAATCTCATGTTAACCCCCTGCCCTTGGAGCCTGTATTCACTAATAGGCCCCGCAAGAGGATTAGCTGGGCGTAAGTAAAGTGAGAAATAGGCTACCACCTGGCTTATCATATGCCAAGGTGAACTTAATTACAGTTAAGTGTTGTGTATGCATTCTTGGATTTGTGCATGTCACATGTTTGAATTCTCAATTTTGTCTAGTGACTTACAGAAATGTGTTTTTCACATATTAATCCAGCATTAAGAGCAGTTCATGTGACAGATACTTGCTCATAACTGACCCCGGCTAATACAGAGTGTTATGGATGTGGGCTGATAGGGTTTATTATACTGTTGTGTAATCATCAGAGGTTGGTGACATGTTGCTGATATGGGAGCCAAAGTGCTGAGTGTGTTTTCCCGCTGATAATAACACTGTCCATTCATTCTCGCTGCCATACATACAGTACATATATACATGTTTGAATTTGTTGGGACCACTCAAACTTCTTTTTTTAAGTGACTTGAAGAAAAGCAGTTTTTCTGTTATGACACGTTGCAAAGGTGATGCAGGAGGTCTCAGTTGAGGTGCACTTTTGAAATTGCAGAGCAGGTTTCAAAAGTCCCGAAGTCCCACGATTCTGTAACTTCCTCAGCACGTTTCAGTAAATTAGGTAAACTTTTAATCAAGGGGGAACTTGCACCTAAAAGTCTTAAAAAACAAAAGATGCTGAAATGTGTATCTTGTTCATGTCACAAACAACTAAAGACACATTAAGATGAGTAATCCTGTTTTGTAGTAAAGGATTTAAAAGCTTCTTCCTTCCTTCTGCCCTCATTCAAAAACATCAAAGGTGATAATCAAAGCTCGCTTTTTTTTTGCTTTTCATGTGAGCTGAGAAGACGTACATATTCTCTGGGAAACTCAGAGGTAGTCATTGCTTTTCGTCTGAGAGTGTTACAGTCTCTGACGCACTCCTGAATTTCTAAATTACTGTTGACTGCACCTGCAGTGTTTTTTTA
This sequence comes from Plectropomus leopardus, assembly GCF_008729295.1. Taxonomy (NCBI): domain Eukaryota; kingdom Metazoa; phylum Chordata; class Actinopteri; order Perciformes; family Serranidae; genus Plectropomus; species Plectropomus leopardus. The sequence goes on from NC_056476.1 coordinate 13,573,706, forward strand.
GGGTCATGTGCCAAAGTCTACAATATTCGGTCCACTCCAAATTCCTTAAACGTGCTGTATGTAATTCTGGAGAAAGATGGCTGATTGTTGAGTCTCAGTGCCAAGTTGGTCTGTTTATCACTCCAAAAATGGATCTAAATTATCTATCTATCTAAATTAAGGTGAGCTTTAGTTCTCAGCCACAGATCATCAGTGCTGCAGCTGGTATGGACAAAAATGAATATATATATATATATATATATATATATATATATATATATATATATATGGAAGGATGCCATTATTATGTTCTAAGGGAAACACTGAAGTAAATCTGTGCAAAGTCTTAGGCCACCATAGAAAAAAAAAATGTGTATATATATATATATATCTTCTTCAGACCTAAGTCACTATCTAGTTTGACCTCCCTTTACAAAAAGCATCTTCAAGTTATCTTAAATAATCTTCTGGTATACCAGAAGATTAGTTTTGCAAATCTCATATTGTCTGCCCAAGAGAGTCCAAGACATACTAAATGGAAAGGGAGGTCACACTAGCAACTTATTGTTAAAGTTGATTTATTCTGAAGTACTAGTTTTAATACTGTATACATATTTTCTGTGTGTTCTGGTTGTATTTTAATAAAACGATTACTGAGAAATGAACACGTATGATCCCTATAACCTTGCTAAAATGACAAAAGGTTTTGGGCGGCTCAGGCCTTTTTCACAGTGTTGTAGTTGTGACTGTAGTGTCGTCTTAGTGTGTTTGCTGACACAGCAGCTTGATTGCATGTTCAGTCTTCTGTTTACAGGAAGTGTTGCTTCTTCATGTACAGCTCACTTCCTTTAACTTAAACAACAGTACTCAGTACCCGCTGTCTTTCGAGCTTATTTTTTACACTTGGTGACAGAACATTTGGCTCAGCATGAAAACCTGCGTTCCTTTAATTACAAACCCGTCTATACAACAGCCGCGCATAATCCCACGTTTGAAAGCTTACTCATGGGGCACGTGCTGTGAAAAACACTGAGGAAAAAGGTTAATGTTTGACTGAATGAAGTTAGCTTAAGCTGCAGCGATCTCGTCTTTACTTTTTAATCATGCTGACTGTAGTAAAAGGCAGTGTATCAGGGATTGTCATGTGGCTTTTAACCAGGGTGTGTGGACTGTTGATAATGTGTCACCCTTGTTTCCTTTCGCATTGATAGAGATGTAAATGTGTTACAGGATTCAGGCTTGCGTCAGTATCCAGGGAAGTCCTCTCTCTGTATAACGGCTACATTTACTACAGCCAAATGGCAGTCCGGCAGCGACATGTATCTGCATAATGTCAAGCAGAAACAATGTCCCGCTTATTCCCTGCTTATGTCACATGTGCGTGTTCCCAGATCGTCATGGAATGTGTGCAATCTGCCAAAAGTGCATCAGCGTTCATATCAACTCTCTGCCTCTCTGTGCGAAAACAAACTCTTCAACCGCCAGTGAATCACCTTGTGTTTCCAGAGATCCTTCGTCTGTTGATCCCCCACTCACACCAATGTCACTCGGGTGTGACATTGGCCGCCAACTGTATGCACTCACCCAAAACCTCTGTTTCTCTTTTCGCTCTCATTCACCTCGTTTTACCTCAGCCTCAGGCCAGCGCTGGCCCTGAACATAATGTCCTCAATAGGGGAAGTTTAGCATTTCAAAGCAGTATGTTCCCACCCAGCCCACCCCTCTCTATCTCCACCAACCCAAATGGGCAGATACACCCTTCTCTTTTACCTCCTGAGAGCCATGTTGACAATCTCATCAGCAATGCAGACATTGTTTTTCCTTTGACTCTCTGAGGGTGTGGTGGTGAGAGCTTTGTGTACAGAGGAGTAGATATTTGCAGGCATACTGTAACTTGCCCTTGGCTTGAGTGGAATCTGAGTCCCACGCCACCGCAGGTTTGTTGGTTTGAAGAGAGGCCCAACTGCAGAAGTCCTTCACGTGACTGTGACTTTGTGTGTGAAATGCCGCTGTGGAGATTTCACCACAGCAGCAGTAGCGGGCGGCGGGAATCTGCCAAAGAATGTAGAGCAAACTGGAGAAGCCACGTGCAGTGCTATGGGTGTAACAGGCCAGGCGAGTCTTGGAGATAGAGAGTTAATAGGGGTGTATTTGGCTCAGCCCTTTCCTTTTTCCTCTCACAGCAATTGGCCTAAACAGTGGCTGCACAGTAACTACACGGGAACTGATTTTAAATTGACAAACATATGCTTACAGTGCACGCAGTGTGCAGGGTGTGTAAGACTGATCCAAATGATCACATTTAGTCTTTAAGGATGTTCTCATGTCCCTGAACATTTGCCTACAAATCAACAACGTGTCTTTCCACTACGTGAAACAGTGTTTGCGTAATATGGTTGACTCACCAGAGAAATCCCTCATGCAAAAAAGGGAGCCCCCACCCTCACCCATACAGCTGCAGGGTGAAACCGTTGGTTCCCCTCTTACAGCGTGTCACCACCATGCCTGTGGCTGTGTGTCTCTCAAATTTTAGACCTACAAGCCTGAAAAATGGAGACACGGTGCAGCTTCATCTGCATGTTAAGGCCATGGAAGTTCATAACGTTATTCTAATGTAAAGGCTGCTTTTTTTTTATACAATACCTTATCTGGAACTGAAAAAAAATGGACAATCAAGTGAAGCCAGACAGATCTTTCTGTTGGATCTTCCTCTGGTGTCTGGCAGCAGCTGTCAGGACTCTGAGCCAACAGAAACACTGCTTTTAATCTCATAAATACATGCTGACAGTCACCATTTTGTTCAGAGGAGCATATCACTGTAGTTCTGTGGGTACCGTGCCATTGTTCAGGAGCTCCAAAATACCAAAATCCCCATTTGTCCAAAAAATGTCCTGTTGGACCAAAAGCCCATTTCTTAATAACCCGCTATCTCAAAAACAAATGGCCATGCATCAGAGTCCCCTTTCTTTGAAAATAGGCACTCACTGCAGTAAGTTTCAGTTTCCCGGTGGCGTATGAACCACTGATCCCGGGCAGTGTTGATACAGCAGTGTTTTAGATACTGAAACTTGGTGTTTTAAGAGAAAAACGATCTTTTCCTCACTATAACCAGGTGGTTTTTGTGCCTACACCTAACCACACATTCACCACAGTGTTAATGACAAATGTAATGTATATGTGGTTTACAGAAATGTACGATGCAAACTTCTTTTTCTGATAATTGGGTTATCTAACTGCGGGGGGGGGGGGGGGGTGGGGGTGCAGTGACCTGCTACTTTGAACTGTGAATAGGCTTTCGGTCCAATGGGACATTTCTCGACAAACTGGGCTTAAGAAGTTTAGGCTGTTTGAAATATGGGCTGCCCCCAATTCTGCGTCCTGCTGAGGTCACTGTATGGCCGTCTGTGTGCTGTAGGGATTAAAAGCTGCCCCACCAGCAGCACATACACTTGCTGTGCTGCTCCAGATGTCACAAGTCAACAGGTGGACATGTCAGAGAGCACACTGGGACAATGGCAGCCTTCATTATCCCCAAACTCACACAGGCGCATCCACACGTGGTAAAGTCAATTCAGCACTTTTACCCTCCTCAGAAAAAGTCAGTCACCTAAACCTATTAGCTAGAGCACCGCGGTGACAAAAAGGGATTATTGTTGCCAAGTCTTTGTGGAGAGACGTGAAGGAAAGGCGAGTGTTTGTGAGAGAAAACAGAGCTGAAAGGATAAGAAAGGAGTGAGCTGAGGTCCTAACCAGATGCGACAAATTACCCAGCAGCTTCAGTAATGTCTTGCTGAAATCCTACGCCCCGTTAGCTCAGTCACCAGAGTTTTTCTGTGTGGGCGCACTGCGCAACGAGGGTAATGAATACAGATTGACTGCAGACATTCTCGTCCAGCGTGTTGGAGATAACACTTAACTGTCAGGAATTACACATGTCGGGGTGTCACCGATTTGTGCAACTTTTTCATTTTTCACACAGTTGGTCATTGCTCAATCACGTAAGCGAAACTTTCAGTTTTGGTACGTTGGGCCTATGTAGGTCACTGGAAAAAAAAGTAGTGGTCATATGAAGACTGGGGTCCAAAGGTTGTGTGTGTGTGTTTTTGGTTGAAGTTGCAGCTCTTGAGTGTATGATGCAGTACAGTTATAGTGAAGTGAACATTAGTATGAGTGTGTGGAGAGCCTGTGTGTTAACGCTGTAGAAGAAAGGGGAGTTTGGGAGGCTCGAGAGGGGGAGGAGAGGTCATTGAGTAATTCCAGGGATTGCCTTGCATTTTGCATGCAGTGGGTTGGGAGCAGATCACTCCCTTCCCCTATCTGCCCCTACAACTCCACACCCACACACACACACACACACACACACACACACACACACACACACACACACACACACACACACACACACACACACACACACACACACACACACACACACACACACACACACACACACACACACACACACACACACACACACACACACAGCCCCTCTTGAAGTGCTTGGGAAAGTGTGACGGGGGTGCTTTGTTCCTGCACTTGAGGGCTGTTGGCACATTTACGACACTTTTCAACAACCCCCCTATTTAACACTTTTACCAGCACTGTTTCATGGATTGGCTGGACGTGCCCCACACACTTCATTCTCATGATTTAACTACTAACTTGCCATTACGTAAAGTCAAGTAGGATGAAAGATAGTTTCCAGCAGACCATAGCCAAGTAAAGAACTCAAATGAGGATTATATTTACAATATATATTTTCTTACGATGCCAGAATGATTAGGTCATAGTGAACACTGCAGCTGTAACAAACACTCTTTGCTCTTATATTTTCTTAATTTACTGACGTGTATATATATATATAAACTCTTTCCATTTTAGGCTAAGAGGAAGCTGGACCTGGAGGACCCTCTTTACCTGCCAGAGTTCCGAACACCAAAAGGCAAAAGCAGCATCGCAGCCAGGATACCAAGTCCAAGGAGTGAGTACAACAGCTACCGATCAGAAAATACATGAATGTGAAAGAGGTGGCTTCATGTAGTCGGGTTTAGTGAATAGATACTTGAGCTGCACCAGAGCTATTAGTGTTATCTGTGCTGATAACATCTCTGAAGTGCTTCTATTCAAGTCAAGTTTACAGTACAACAAGGGAGAAGCCAGTCACTGACAGACCCTTTACTCCATGCAGAGGAGGCGCTCTGGGAACACTAAAACAGCACAATGGTGACAACAAACAACAACAACAAAAAATCAACTAAAAGTTGCAACATTTTGGTAGAGTTATATTAAAGGAAAACTTCACCCAAAATGTTTTGTGTATAAAGTACTAAACCAGTGTTACACTGAATTCCCAAAGAAAACGTTATTTTTCTCCCATGCCTCCATTCAAAAACTAAGAATTCATGATGAATTGTATTCATATGGGACCACATTTACCAATAGCAAAACTGTATCAAAACATCCATTTACATGCTCTCACACAGCTATTGCAGTATAATCCAAGTCTTGCCAAAGTCATGCACCTTTACTAAACCATTTATATTGAAACCACTGAGCACAAAGTGAAACTTATTCACTCTATCCTGCAGCCTTGGTCAGTAGTTTGTTTGTGTTAATATTTAACTTTGGCGTTTTGAAAGGTTAGTCTGGATTTCCCAAAGTCACACAATAACACAAACAAGCTACCAATTGTGGCAGTGGTCAATAAGCAACTTGCATGTTCTGAAAAATAAACTGACTCTTCTTGTCAATTGAGTCTGGCTTTGAAAGGAGCATAGATAAGTTTTACTTGCTTACTTACTTTACAGTACTGAGCATACATTTGGAAAAATGAGACTTGGATTATACTGCACCAGTTGTGTGAGAGTTTGTAAACAGATGTTTGGTGTGGTGTTGCGGTTGCTCAACACGGACCCATTTTTACTGCAGTTCATCAGAACTTTTCTCAGATTTTAGGCTCTCGGTGTAACAGGGTGAGCAATTGACGCACAAATGGTCATTTGGGGGGTGAAGTATTCCTCTAAGTCCAATATAATAATAAAGAAGAGCAATATAAAAAGGCCATTAAAAAAGTGTTAAGTACAAAGAGATAAGTCACAGGAAGTTGTGTAATTACAGTTCTTTACAGTGGTGCAAGTCCAGAGAGGGGACGGTAGGGGAGGGTGGATGGAGCAGTTGTGCGGGCGACTGTTAGTGTGAGGAGATATCTGTGGTGTGAAGCTTGTTTACAGTCAGTGAACAGGATCATAAACACACAATGCTACACGAGTCACATTCACGTAGGAATGAAGGTTATTGATGCATTTATATGATAAAAGTTGGCACTTACAGAACGTTTATTTGCTTACTCATCTTACATTTTGGGGGAAAAGGCTGATCTGTGGGAGAGATTTTGAGTTTCTTTGTAACAGCATTTATGTAAATAAACCTAATGAAGTACAGTTCTTTGTTTTGACTTACTTTCATGATTGCTTCATTTTCTGTTAAATATCTACATATATTTGTCTGTTTGTGCTGCTTTTAATCTCTAACTGTTCACCTCTTCACATGCCTCTGCCTGCGTCTTTGCTCTCAGCTCCAAAGTCTCCAGGTGAGCGGACACGGTACGACACCTCCTTGGGCCTGCTGACGAAGAAATTTGTGGGTCTAATTGCGGAGTCTCCTGATGGAGTCCTCGACCTTAACTGGGCCACTGAGGTTTTGGAGGTCCAAAAGAGGCGCATCTATGACATCACGAATGTCCTGGAGGGAGTTCAGCTCATACGAAAGAAGTCCAAGAACAACATTCAGTGGCTGTGAGTATCAATACAGAGGAAGACGTATAAAACGGGAAATGGAAATAGTTTTAATAATAGACAAATATGTATGTCTAACTGGCTCATGATCAGAGCCAGATGTTAGAGGGAAAAAAGTTAAAAATGCATAGTTAAAATATTTAAATTTTATCTTCTAAACATTTGCCAGACAGTGCAAAAGGTTACGTTCAGACTGCATGCATAAGTGACCTTTTTAATCTAGTTTTTTTGCTCATTTGTGACTCATATCTTTTTTTTTTTGTTAGTCATAACCTCTGCAGCACAGGTCATGGAATCTGATCTTTTCAATTCTGCTTTCGGCAACTTTTATATGCGGTCCTAAACCAGATAGAGATATTATATTTTGTTATGCAACCTCAGTCTGAACAGTCATATTGGCATTTGACCCACATCAGTGTCTTGCTGTGAGAGTTTTTTGACAGATGTAGTTAAAAGCGGCCCTTGAGATTCTGAAATTATGGATGAGATCTGTTTCAGTGAAGCCATTCATGTCACGATCCCATCACTCACGACTCCACATCAACACATTCCTTCGTACAGAAATCACAGCCATTGCACCACAAAGTACCATATTTGAAAATCCGTCTCTCTTTCTCGCTCACAATTCTCAGGCTTTCACTGCACATCATTTTAAAAACAACACCATAAACGCTGCCTTCACTGGCCTCTGTGTTTACTTCCCTGCAACAGTGCGCTGCCAGTAATGTGTTTGTTGTTCTTTTGTGCATATGGGACAGTTCAGGACTGTGACTAGTTCACACTGGAATCTGATAAAGGCCGCATTTAAAAAAAGTAATATGAACAACCAAACAAAAAAAGATCTGAGCATAAATTGAGCATTAAGGCTAAACATAGCCAAATAAGTCCCCCAACATGAAACCTTTACCAACATTTGATGCTTGGTGGGAGTTCCAGACCCCAGCGTGGTCTTGGTTAAACTATCAGCAGTACAATAAAATGTTTTTTCGGTTGTTAACCACATGACAGCCACAGTTCAGCTCTATAAACACAGCTTTCAACAAACTCGGATACAGTTTATTTACTTCTGTCAAACGGCTCCGATGAGACTTTATCTTCTAAGCCAACTGCCAAACATTTTTACTGACAGTAAATTGCAGAATAAGCAGACACTCCTCATGTTAAGCAGGGGTCAGAGTTTCCCACAGATGAAGTCTGAATAGCCCTTCATACTGAGGGACCAGTAAAATCGAGAAATCTGTATCATGTAATGGAAAGCAACACAAAACCCTGAATTAAATACTACCAAATAACTACCAATGTTTTTTTTGTTTTTGTTCTGGCTGCAACTAATGATTATTTTCATTAACAAGTAATCTGTTTTTTTTAAATAATTAATCTATTTATTATTTAGTCAATAAAATTTAAAAAAAATGTGAAAATGCTCATCACAATTTTACAGTCTAAAGTGACATTTTCAAAGTGCTTCTTTTTTGCAACACAAAGACTCTTTAATTATTTATTTTTATTTACTATGATTATTTAAAAAAAGAAAAGCACGCTGCAAATTCTCACATTTGAGAAACTTGAACCAGCAAATGTTTGACATTTTTGCTTGAATAATGACTACAACAATTAACTGATTATCAAAAGAGGTGGTGATTAATATTGTTTCAAACGACTAATTGATTAACTTTGTAGCTCTACTTTAGTTGCATATTGACCATAAACTTTACTGAATCAGTTATGCAGCATGGCCACTTTGCTTAACATCTTATTGAAAAGTGTTCTCAATATTTTGAGCGCTAATTACATGGACTAGAAATGATATTAGAACCAAATTCAGTACATCATAAACTACATCTTCACCTCTGACACAGCCAAAACCAAAGGTGAAAATATATGTTTTTATTGTGTGATTATTGAAAAGCCATTGTGTGGCTACAATTGAGTGCATTTATCCTGCTTACATTTAGTTTATCTGCCCCCTAGTGGCTGTTTGGAGGCATTACAACACCTTTGTCCAACATTGAACAACCTCTGCCAAACTACGTGGAGTGTTTACTGTCTATTACACTGTTTTTGAGTTGTTACAACAGCTTCCAAGAGTTTTTACTGCAATAACATCATCACAGCTTTCGTTTATTTATATTTTTATGTGTATTCTCATAGGGTTGGAGATGTATTTGAGGGTGGTGCAAGTGGAGGAGAGAAGGCTTGCGCCCTAAGGAAAGAGCTCGGAGACCTGGAGAGAGTAGAGCGATCTCTGGATGAGCTGATCCACTCCAGCACAGCTCAGCTCAAACAACTCACAGAATATGAAGATAATAAGAGATATCCTTTACATCCAGCCATGTGTGCTTGTGTACGTCGTTTTGTGGTGGTCTTGTGGTTACACACGCAACTATCTGCTTAATTTCGGCTGCTTGTTAACACCCTTGACCATATACTGTACATTGGGCTATGTGACATATCAGGATATCCGCTCCATCGGCAGTCTCAGAGACCAGACAGTTATTGCCGTTAAGGCTCCGGCTGACACCAAACTGGAGGTGCCAGACACGGCAGGGGTGAGAAAATGGATTTTGAATAAAAACATATTTAATTGCAATTCCAAAAGAAAAAAAATACATTGTATTGTATTGTATATGTACAACTATTATAACTTTTTCTGCGTCACTTTCTCCCTACAGCAGGGGTCGTTACAGATCTATTTAAAGAGTAAGAATGGCCCTATTGAAGTCTACCTGTGTCCAGAAGAGGGTCTCGAAGATGCTAGCCCGGTTAAAAGTGCTGTCACCCCTAAAAAGGAGTTCCCTCAACCACTCGGCCCTCCATCCACAGCTCCAAGTTTCAGCATCAAAGAGGAGCCTGCTGAATGTAAGCGAGGCTCTCTGTAGGGTCATGCACAGTGCAGTAGGATTCTCACTCCAGGAACTTATTGTGTAATGACTCACCTTATTCCAACAAGGAGTTGTATGTGAGGCTATGATTGCATCTATGCACTTGTTTTGGGAGCTGCTTTTCTTTTGGAAGCAGCATGCTCTAGCTAGCCTGACTATAATGTAACGACGGAAACATACGTTTATCTTGTGGTAACAACGAGACTGAGAAAAACTTGCGCCTGAGGTTGCAATAGCTACTACAAGCATGATATACCTGAATCTGTGCATCCGTGTGAATCGAGTCAAGTTGATTTGTAGGTAATGTCAACACCAAGTTTTGACAACAAATGAGAAAATGTCGAATAAATTAGCTCCACGGTTTGGCCCAATTTAACTCACTTTTGGTACGATGTGCGTTCTCTATTTTGCTTTCCAACGCAGATAGTACCCCCTCAGTGTAGGTGGGATTTTTAGCTGATCGCCATAGCAATGCTGTATGACAAAGCAGTGACCTCATCTTCACCATGACAATAGATCCTCCCATTGGCAACCAAACAGAAGGACGTCTGCACTACGTCAGTTCATAGTAAATAGTGTATGCCGTAGTTTTGCAGGTTGACTTTTTAAAAAAATCTGGGACGAGCGACCCTTCTCCTTACCTCTGTCGCCCTAGTGACAGCTCGCTTCGCCCAGTCAGTGGTCTGTAGTTGTTTAACTCCACCTTCTAGTACCCGTTCAACCCAATGTTACCTCAACTGTAGTGGCACCAAAACAAGGACTGGGTACTACTTTTGAAAACCAAATACAAGCACATTGAGCCGAGCAGAGCTGTGCTGTACCATGTAGTGTAAATGTGGCAAAAAAAGATTATAACTGGTTACGCTGTATCTATTTTGATCCTTTTTTAAACTGTCCACTCTGAGTCCAACATTGTTAAATGAGTACTGGAGTAATCTTGACAATTATCTTGGCGAGTTTTAAGGGCATCGGTAGGTGTATTTTTTAACTATAGCGCAGACATCAGAGATGTATCCATGTTGTCACATAACTTCTTGCAGGAAAGGAAATGTCAGTATATTCCCTTAAAATTCTCAATCAACCAATCAAAAGATCAGTCAGCTAACTGTAATAGGTATCAGGCATTTGATATACCTCAGTGCAGTTTGAAGTGCTGTACAAGTACTGGTTGGTGGAAATTATAAGAATAAAGGCTAATGTGCAAAAAAATAAAGATAAATGACCAGAATTACATAAAATGTAACACAGAGCACAGTATACTAGCTGAGACTCGGCGTGAATGATGCCCCAGATTAGAGCCAAATATACTGACTCAATACTGGCTGCTGACACTGCCATCACTTGGAAGTATTAAGTTGAAAAACAAAACTTGTAGAAACTGTATCTATATTGGCAATAATTGCATGTATTTAAACATTCAAGGAACATAATAGGCTGAATAGATGAATTTATGTTCTGTCATTTTTTTCAATCACAGCCAACATATCGACAGCAGCTCCAGCCACCTCCTCAGCCGCAGCCTCCACCTCTACTCTGCTGGACGTCGAGGGTCTGCTGGGTCTTCCCCCTAGCCTCCTCCAGATCACGGAGGACCAGCTTCCTTGCACCTCCTTCACGCCAGACCCAAACACCCCCTTTGTCAGTTTCTCTCCACCTTTAGACCACGACGATTATCTCTGGAGCCTGGAGGATGGCGAGGGTGTGTCAGATTTCTTTGACACGTATGATCTTGGAGAACTGTTGAAGAGCTGAGATGTAAGTGAAGGAAGGGGGGAAGGAAATTTGGGGAGATTTGGGGGAAATATTTAATTGAATGCCTTCGCGAGGTAGGAAATATTACACTATGAAGCCATCACTCTTTGTTTTTAACCATACCTGGTTTAATGTTAGTAATTTCAAAGGAGTTCCCCTTTGTTATTTTTATATAAGTAAAATAATTTGTACATAATTTTGTAAAAATGACCATTAGAAAACTGTTCAAAAAGCAGGAATTGTGTCATATTTTCAAATTTTGCTAAAAGATAAAAAAAAAAAAATTAACTCATACAAACACATGGGTTATTATGCATATCACATCCCCATTAACAAAATGAAAGTTATGCGTTTAGTTATCAGGCGGTGTTTACAGTGTGACAACTCAGGAATTTTTTCTTCCTCGTCTCCAAAGTCTAAATGTTTAGTGCCACTCTTTGGCCCGTAGGGGGCAGCCTTGTATTATGTCAGCTTTAACTGCCATGCAGCTTTACATGACTCAATCACCGGATGAGAGTAAGCTAAAGCCACCAAAACCAAACACAGGGTGTGTTTTTAGGAGTCTGTCTACTTTCAACACTGATAAATTAAGCTGTGAATGATACCAGTCCTCGTAGATCCTCCACATCTACCTTTTGAACACACAGTATCGTGTGAAATCTCATTTTTACAGTGCTCATGTTGCTTCTGTCTGATCAGGTTTCTGTCACCTGCCTTAAGCTTTATATAATGTCAGGCCTTGTACCTGTTTGGTGCTGCGTTGTGTGCCAAAATGTGACAGGCAGCTTGTGACACCCAAAGGTGGAACCATATCCAGAGTTAAAGGCTGATAATGGGTACTCTGTTAACACTTACACTCACTGTTGTTGGTTTGGCAGCTTTATTTCAAATCCAGGTGCTCCTCTATTGATAAGAGTTTGCTGATTTTAATAGTTTTTTTATGTAGTAGTATAAAACTACTATTGTATTTCTGAGGAAATTACCCCAGATAAATGAAATGCAACATCTGTGTTGCAGGTGTGTTGGAAGCAAGGGGTTAATTGATGTAATTAAGGTTTAATTAGAGTAGCGATTTGCTTTTCCTCTTGTTCAGAAATGTTGATTTAGGAGCTCAGAAAAAAGGAATTTATATCCTTACTGTTCAAATTTAAAGGCTATGAATGCTTTCCCACATGTGGTGGTGCAGCTCGTTTAAATGTCAAAGTCATGTAGTTGTTTTTTCCTTCAATGCGTTCCAGACATTTGGAAATTTGAATTTCGTGCTGATGTATTTTTGGCTTTCCCTCTACACTGCAGAGATAAGCTAACTGTCCTGTCCTAACAAAACTTGAAAATGTGTGTTTGTGTGTGTATTTGACAGCTTGGGAAATGGGTTCCATTGTGTGTTTGAGTGTGAGTTTTTACAGTGTAGGTTAGAGGATGTGAATTCAACATTTGTAGGTTTTTTTTTAATGAGCATTATTTTTCTGGTATTTGTACATAATGATTTTTGTATTTATACCTATTTAGTGAATTTTTTTGAAAGTTTTTTACATGAGGCATAACTGTTTTTTTTTTATGACATGCGGCACTTAATATTTTGTAATATTGTGTGATCTGTTTGAAATTATTAAATAAATACTGAAGCCATGGTTTACACTTGGAATCTTGCTCGATTTTCAATTTACTCACTTGTCATCCGAGGAACCTGCAAGGACCTGCACTTCCTGGAAAAGTATCGCAATTAACTTCTCCAGCAAATATTTTCAGCAAAACTGCAAAGGAAAATACATCTAATCTTCATCCATCATTGCTTTTAATGTTTTATCACCAACCCTGTGTAATTTCTTCAATAATATGACCTGACTTCTGCTGAAAAATTCAATAACAGAAGAGATTTCAAATTCTATAGTAGGAACCCAGGGGTTAAATCTGAAAATTAAGTGAAAAAAGTTGATCGGGTCGAAGGGAAGCACCTTGGCTTCCCTTCAGGCAAACTAACACTGAACCAAGAATATATGTTTAAAATATCTTTTATTTAGTCCCAGCAAAACCGTTAAAGGTTACAAAAGGAGAACACTGAAAACCCACTCAGTATTTTCCTCATGCTGCGACCAGAAAGAGGATTCAACCAGACTGGAAAGTTGTATTTTCCGATATAAACAACTATTGGCCAGGAAGCTAAATTACAACAGCAAATCATACAGTAAATGTACTACATGTTGGCTATGCGGAAGAGAGGTTATATTCACAGTATTATTTATAACCATAACAATAAACTTAATGATTAAAATGACCTCAAATATAACAACAATAAAAGCTAGTTAAAATAAAGGGTGTGAAATCTATTTCCTCATTGAGGCCTCAATGAGAAAAGCATCAAATTTAAAATCCAAATAGTCTCTCATAAGTAATTTTAGTAAGACATTAAATACCCTCCACTTGCAAAAGGCTGTTTTTGGCATTATTATAGTTATGGGAATGGTGTGCCAAAGGGAAATCTACATTTTTGGTTGTAATGGCATATTTTGCCACTCCATCTTTCAAACACAGTTTAATGTAAAAAGTCTCACATGGTCAGGTTGACTCTTGTATTTTATCTCTGCCTCTGTTTCTTCTTGCTATTGCTGCTCTGCATGTCTGCATGTTTACTTAGTGTGTGTCGTTGCTTCATGCTGCATTCATGACTGTTTGTGCTTAAAAGTTATATGTTGTTGCTTCATGCTGCCTGCATGGCTATGTTGTGCTAAAATTCTATATGCTGTGGTGCTATTGTTTTGCGCTGCTCTTCTATTGTTTCTCGTGGCTTCGCATTGCTTGTGTTCTATCTTGGGAGTTCCTGTTTGTTGTAGGTGTTGCTGTCTTACTGGTGTCCTGCTGCTGTTGCTATGTGAATTTGATCATTTTAAAGGTTTCAAAACATCTTGCCAAAGGATTACAGAAAATGAAAGGTGGTACACTTCACGTACAATTAACAGAATGTTTTTTTTTTTTGTTTTTTTTTCAATGTGTCCTTTGTCTTGCGGTGTGCAATTTCTGATGTTGAATAATGTTAGATCGGCAACTACAAATGGTTTGCAATTATTTGAAAGTCCCATTAGGTCTCTTGAGCCAACTGGCACAGAAAAAAAATCTAAAAACTGTCTAAAACCAGCCAGTGTATGACCACTGAGGAAACTGAGCTAATAAGAAGTGACATTCCCAGAGCAGAGAGAATAGGTTGACACAAAGAGCGACAATAACACTGAATGAGCTATAAACACATTCAGACAGGTAGACAAAAACCACACATCATTCTTTGTGTGTTGGTTGCCGTGGGAACAAGCTCACAAAGGGGAGGCGACACTCAAGAGGTCAAAGTTCAGTGGGTCACTGGGGAGTAGTGCTAATGGGTTGTGGGGCGAAAGACATTTGCAAGGAGACGCGTCACAGATATACAACTTATAGAATTCATAGATTTGCACATTTTTGTGAAATATTACACAATGTAAAGTAGAATGTACAATGCTCATTATGTGCTGATTTTGAATGATTATTTTTTGAATGAAAAAAAAACAGCTCAACCTACTGGCTTAATTTTTCCTAAACTTATTTAATATATAAATTAAAAGTCTAGACTCTGTTGTGTATAATCACATGATAACTACAGTGGACAACATGTTAATGCGAATGGCCCCATCAAGAGCTGATATTTAAGTTTGTCTGTTCTGGGCTACTGTAGAAATAACATGGCGGGACTCATCACCAGCACCAGGCTTTGAAGCCAATCTTACAAAAGGGGAATTGCACCGTCTGGGTCACTTGTGTGATGCCATGGGGCCCAAAAAGTCTTTTTGACATTGACTTACATTTGGAAAGAGACATCTGTAACTCTGGTCATGATTTGACCATGTAGTTTGATAACATTTGGAAAGTTTTTAGAACAGCAAGTTTAAAGACTTATGGTGTGCTTGGCCACCGTAAGTCTCTGGTACACTTGCATATGAGCCCCATAATGCAGAAGATCTATGCAATTTAGGCCCCCAAGGAAAGCCTAAATATTATTAAAACCAACGATTCTAGGTAGTTAAATGAAAACATATAAATTAATTTTAAATTCCTTGTATGGCAATACAAAAATCTATTACAGTCACCATGTTTCCAGCACAGTTAAAGAGAGGTGAAAAAATAGAGCTTGCTCAAGCCTTTTTTAAACCCCACAGCGAAATTCAGTCTCCTCACAAACCACTTTTTTGTAAACTCTTGCGCCTGTTGGCTTCTGAACCAACATCAGGTGTCTATTAACGCTACGGGTCTATTAACAGACGTTGCCACAACAGCGCGTGTGTTTAAAAAGAGGTGATAAACCCAAATGTCAGACGCCACGTACACATACACAGCCTTTGAGTGTGTGGTTCACACGCTATCTAAACAGCAGCCCTCCACACTTCTGTTAAACTGCACCATGAGACCAATTTCTGTGACAACAAGGCAGCTGAAGTAGATATTATTAGCCTAAATTACTAAGAACTAAAAACACTCTTTGTTTTCTGGCAAGTGACAGCTCATCAGCGAGCAGCAACGTACCTGAGGCCAAAACGTTGCATGTCTGCCTTTGTTAAGGGCCACAGTGACGCAACGGACACATAATGGTGGCATTATTTTGGGAGCAATTTACCGTTGGTGTGTTTAAGGCCACACGCAATCTTATTTAGAGCCACTGAAAGCATTAACTGACTTTGGCACCAAAGTATGGCTATAGATGTTTAAACAGATTGTGTTTGACCTTTATTTTTTGTTTTTTTTAAAAAATTGGACTTTATTAACTCTTTAACACATGGATCAAGCAACTTGGCTAGAAATGCCCTGCAAACTGCAAAAAATGATTAAAAGGTGACAAGAAGATGATCTGAAACTTACTTGGGGGATTGTTAGATATTATCAAAAAAAAAATGGGGGAAAATGTCAAGAAATTTATATTTTTAACTCTTAGCTCTAATTTCTTGCTATTTTTTGGCGGCAATTCTTATTAAGTTGCTTGCTGGCCTCTCTCAGTCTTTGAAAGAAATCAAGCCAATTTGCTCAGGTATCAAAGGGTTCATGTTAAATGTATGATTTAACTGCAATTTAACTGGTAGGAAGAATAGTTTAAGGAAAAAGTGAAATGAATTTTTCTTAGACTTCCTTGTCAATGTCTTGAACGCTGAGACTTAACATAATGCTGCATCTATAATTATGAATCACAAACAAGTTCGACTACCTGTTACAAGTATGGAAACGTTTTTGTTGCCATACCAACTGCGATGACAGGCATGCTGGAGAGGGTGTCTGTCTGAGGGTGTGGTTATGTATCACTAGCTGCTGTGCCAAAGAGGACATGCATGACTTTGAGGAGATTGATAATGCTCCGTGTGTTGAGTCAGGGATGTATTTTTCCAAAGCAGAAGCTGTCACAAAGTATCACAATTCTGCCTGAAGTGTTTCCAGGAACTTCTTCATGGTGCAGTTGTGCAGGTTCTTGAGGCAGATTTTTAAGGGGCCCTGCCCTGAACAAAGCACTTTATATGCTTATTCCAGAGGGAAACCATTTCAAACAATAAATCAAAATTCTCTTTCTCTCTCTCCTCCTTCCAGTCCTCCCATTTTCAGTCAACCGTGTCGACCAGAAGAGGGGGTATTTTACGGTAAGCCTGGGCCTCCTGGCTTGACAGGGGTAGTAAATTGATAGCAGGACTAGTGGAGCTGAGTCAACAAGCTGAGTGGAGAGGGAGAGAGAGATTTTTTGGGGGTTGGAAGAATTGTGCTGCAACTTCATTGGGCTGCTGGGAAGCAGCGAGGAAATCCTGGCAGCTGTAATCTTTACTGGAAGACGTCGCTGTGACCTGTTTGCTGCTGCGTGTGTGTGCGTCAGAGAAAGAGAGAAGCTGCGTTTAAGTGTGTCTCGCTTCCTCACAGGGAAAGTGAGAAATGGTGCGAAGAGAAAAAAGAATAATTGATGATATAAGTTAAGAGTAAAAGTATCATTTGCAGTGGCAGGAGGGAGTATGCACTGTAAAATCTGACAAGTTGGTTTTAATCTTAATTTATATTTACTTTATATCTAAGTGTTAAATTGACTTAAAATTTAGTTATATTCACCTATTATTGTGAAGTTGCTGCAACTTCATTAAAGTTTCATTAAATCAATCTTTCTAAGTCTTAGCAACTTCAGTAAACCAAGTATACTGTGCTTTAAGTCTGCATTCTGCTGATTGCAAATTAGCCAGTCATGTTTGCATTTTCTCAAACATGTTCAGAAAACAGAACTCGCAAATCTCCTTACTTCATCATCGCCAAAATCCTCTATTTCATGATCAAGTCAGACTTACTGTTTACTGAGGTTGCTAACACTTAGAAAGAACAACATAATTCCACCTGTTATTTTTAAGTTGCAACAGTTTCACAAAATTGATTAAATACAGCTAAATTTCAAGTAAATGTAACACTAAGATTAATAGTTATATTTATTTTCCTTTTTAAAGGGAAATGTTTTCCAATATTATTTCAAATGAGATCAACTTGTCAGATTTTACAGTGAGGGAAATGACAATGAATAGGTATGTGGTTTTAAGGAAGGAAAAAGGTGGAGACAAGGAGCAAAAACACTGAGTGAGTCACTCCAGTTTTTTTTGTATTCAGACAATGAAGTTTCTATCTATCTCCTTTCGTCTGTCATCCCACCTCCCCGTGCTGAGCATCCCCCCTCCTTACCTCCCTTCACCTTCCAAACTATTTTCCTCTGTCGATTTTTTCTCGTCATCCCCCTCCCGGTACTTGGACTTCGCCACTATATGTGCATGCATTGCCTGAGCAGACCGGTTTGCTCAGTTTTACAATAGTAACCAGGCTGAAAGGCTGGCAGAGGCACAAAGCCTCTGCTTCTTTACAAGGGGCTGCAAAGAAACTGAAGGAGGGTATTGTTGGGACACAGTGAGCCTCTGCATTACATCAGCTCAGACACCCATGCAAAAAATGTGTGCACGCAAATTGAGCACATATATGTTGAACATATATTACAGCAAAAGATGTACCCTTGCAATTGCAAATTGTTTATATCCATCTGTCCTTTTTCTCATTGATGTTTTCTGATACATACATGCATGCAACAGAAACAATAAGTGACTAAGGCCATGTAAACTGGGTCAGCAAACCCATTAATGTGGCTCTGCATTGTTTGGAGTTTGTCGCGTGCCGTCACTTCCTCACAAGAGTGGACATTTTTTCTTAATGATTATTAGGTTAAAGGGAATTTTGCAGGTTTCCCTCTGGAGACTGTCATGCACATTTTGAACACTGTGTTGCATTTTGTATTTAAAAAAAAGAAAGAAAGAAGGTATTTGTTTGGTCTGCCAACGATTTTCACTTTGTGTCTCTCTGGGGAAACATTTAACAAGCATTCTTTTAAGCTTTCACTTTAAAGTCTGTGCGTGCAAGTACTACACAGATATCAAATGCAGTGCATGTGCATTTTGGTGCAAGAGACTTGCAAACAAAAAGGAGTTTGTCTATCTGTGAATACAAACACAGCACCACTGTGAGTGCACACAGTTAAGACATAACATCCATTCTCCACTATGTGTGGTAGCAATAACAGAACAGGAAAAAAAAAAGCTTTACCGCAAAGGGAGTCTGTTTTTTGTTGGATGTATATGGTTAAAATAACCTCAAGTTGCCTATAGAGCCGGGACAAATTCTCCCTTTATAAAGCTAATATGTGGTTTTGTGGTGAAACCAAAGGGAGCCACTGTATTTGATGCAGCTTCCTAAAAATCACCCATCTGCACTCCATAGTGTATTGTATCACTGTTCTCCCTGAGGCAAGGTTCAGTGATACACCTCTTTTCTTTGAGTTGACAGGCTCGACAATGCCAGGCATGCAGGAGTTATGCTCTATACACAACCGTGGTACTTTTTTCCCCAAATCTCTGATGCACTCTTTCCTTTTTGTTCAGTCTGTCAGATGATTTCAGGAGAAGGTCAGTGGGGAGGGACTTCAGAAATCAGACCTCAGTGAAAAAATGTCTTTTTATGAGATGAAAAGGAAGAGAAAGAAGCTTTGGAGCCTAAGCCAAAGGGATCGCCAAGAGGGCGTTATAACTCCAGACTCTTGATTAAAGGGCAGTTGCACAGCTGCAAAAACCTTGGTTGATATGTGATGGATGCATTGGCGCCCCTAGAAATTTTCCATAGGGGTGGCCAGCTGGGGCCACTGAAAATCTTGGGGTGGCACAACTAAACCAAAAGCCATAAATGTATTCCTGGAGTTCTATGATGCTGTTGTGGTGTATAGGCTACTTGAAAACGATGCAAATATGGAGAGTTAAGGAATCACATACTGATATACTTTGGTGTTGTATTTTACAGTGAATGCTACTAGTTACCTGATGTGTAATATGCTGGTATTTCCTCTCATGCAGGTGCAGATTATACCCGCTGTTTGGTCTTCGGTTTAGTGTGTTCATGTGCAATTTTTTTGGCTGAGACATGGCTACATGAGGGATACTCAGCAAGGGTCTATCATTGCCACTAGTTCACTGATTTGGTTTGGTGTGTCTGGGCCTTTAGATTGCCTAGTTTCACAAGACACGACTACCTTTGTGCAAGCTGAAAAAATGAGCGTACCACATAGTTAGGGGGGCCATGGCTATCCCCCCGTGGGGAAGCCACCAGATGAATGTGTACCAGTACTGCATGTGTTTCCATTGGTGCAAAAACCACAAACATGAAAAAGTATTTTTTTTCATCTGTCATATTTTTGGTAAAACATGGGAGCTTTTAGTTATAGCATTTTAAGTGATAGACTACTTGATAAACTGCATGCTTCTGCCTCACTGCAATAACAACCGTCATCTTATGTCCTCATCTAGTGAAATTCCTCCCCTTCAGTTTAGTCTGTGAATGAGGTATTATGCATATCCATGGCGACCACACTGCAGACTCTCTGGAGTTTGCATAGAAATGAGAAGTTAAGAATGAAAGAGACGAGAGCAAAGACGCACACACTCTCTCTTTTCTCTCTCTGCAGAGTGCCAGAAAGCACAAACATTCCCACGTGATGATGGAGTCTGCTCCCTCCCTCAATGGGCGGACAATAGCGCGCCGGCGCACCTCCACGCGCACACACACAGAGAGGAGCCTAAACTCTGAGAGGGCGCAGGTCCGCCTTGAGACAACTTTCCACCTTAAAGGCGCGTTTACGGACCAGCACTCTGAGGAATACAGTCTGTTTTTTTGCCCTCTTGCACACAATGGAGCAGTGAACTGTTTCTCTTTTCTTCAAATGGGAATTATATGCGCGCGTGAAACTTTGGCTCACTTTTCTCCTCAGTGATTGTGAGACGCGCGAAACATGCCGGAGCGAATAAGCATTTCGGACTTCGTGGTCCTGACAAATGAGGACTTGTCTTCGCCCGGGACTTCAAGTTTTCAGTCTAAAATGAGCGACTGTCGGAACACAGTTTCAACCGTGGAGGAGGTGAGGGAGGAGGAGGAGGAGGGGGAGACGCTGTTGTTTACCTGTCCATGTAGCATGTTTGTAGCTCTGACTGAAGGAGGGCTGCTCCTGTAGGCTAGCTAGCTTGATTTTCTCAGGTGACATCCTCAGGGGTTTCACAGCCTTGTGAAACTAACAATTATCTCGTTAGACAGTTTCTGTAAAGTTGTTTCCTGGTGAGATAAACGGGAAGACTTTGCCCCAGGTTTTAGAAAGCAGTCGTTTCAATCCAAAAGCTGCAATGCTAACAGGATACATTCAAAACTGTACAGGTGCAATGTGTTTTTCTGTGCAAGAACTAGTTTTAGGGCGACATATTTTTGAGGTGTGCTGATTTTGGGGTGACTTGGTGCTCTCCTGTCATCTCTCTGGTTGTGAACAGGGCAATGTGAGTGTTCATTAGTGTTTTGCACCATTTCCATATAATGCGAGACCCAAAGCTAGCTGCATGGTACTGTTGGTCAAGCTCTGTGTGTGTCTTCAGAAGAGGCTGGATGACTGGAAAAGTGAAGGTTACATGAGGTAATCTAGCACACACAGTTTACTTGGCCTTATCTTCCACCACAAGGGAGTCGGACTGAGATGGGACACAAACAGAACACACACAGCACTGCAGACATGACAGAAACAAGTGAATAACAGATTATGGTATTGTTCTTGTGAGTGTAAGCGTGCACACACTTTTGTCTATCCTTGCAAGCATGTCTGTGAAGACCAGTCTGTGCATTTTCTCAGTTTGAACTGGTACTTTGGCTTAAGGCCTGTTTGTGGTCTCTGTGTGTGTGCGTTTGTGTTTGTTTGAAATATGTTCTCCCAAAGTTCCTTGGGCCAAGGAGGAAACAGAGGGTGGCTTGCTTGAACTCTGTCATAAAGCAAATAATCCAAGTTTACACACAAGTCGATCCTTCCTAGTTTGTCTTCCTTGTGACATAATGTCTTCACTGTTCTACTGTAACTCAAGGTTGATCTCTGTTTCAGCTAGAGCTTGAATCACCATGACTTTGCTGTAGCAAATAGAAAACTGTGTTTTCTAAAACTAAATAGACACCATGGGGATAAATGATATAGCTTTCTATGCAATGGCTGGTTTACATTAGCAAGACAGTCTATAGTAGGGGAGCAAAGTATGAGATTTTCATGGTGCGATAACCGTCTCAGAAAATATTTCACGGTATTACAGAATTGTTATTATTATGAGTAAGAATGACCTGTAAAGGAATAAAAACAGAAGGTTAGATTTGGTTGAACAAACGTTTTATTACTGATGTAGATGATGTGATATTCTCCATCCAGCTGCGTGTTTTTCAGTGTCATTGATAAGCACATGTACATGGTATGATAACCTTCAGCTTTTAGATGGTATGCCTTAAAACCAGTATGTCGCTGCAACTCTAGTCTACAGTGCAGATATCTGAATATTTCACTGACATTACATGATGGAATCCAGTTGTCCAATCCAATATTGCATGGTGTCCTCATGAAAGGTCTTCATTAAGACTTTCCTGGCTAGGAACTGACCGCTGAGCAGAGATGGAGACAGCAGAGTCCAGGGTTTATAAAGAGTTTTACACAGCTGTCTGATCTATTTATCTTGGGATAATATCCATATTTATGGCCATGACATACTGGAAAATACATAGCTGGAATAGCTGCCCTGGGGAGGGACATGTTGGAATCTTACACATGTGCACACAGACAGACAGACAGACAGACAGACAGACAGACCCACACACAGATGTAAATGCAACAGTCCCTTTATAGACAGATCTATGGTTATTATGTTTAGTCTGCTCAGCAGGGACAAGCTTGATTAATGGCTAGGGTAATGTGTGGGCATGTGTGTGGTTTACGACAGCAGGCCGGGAGACAGAGACACCATTTACCCCCGACACACACTCGGCTGCTTGTTACTTATTACTCCTGATTAGAGGCAAAGATAAAAGGAGAAAGACAGGGATAAGGAATAGTTTCATTTTCTGTAAGCTGTAATCGGATTTATGTCATTTCCATAAATGTTTTTTAAAGAACAGATTGAAAGTTTTTCCTCATGTTTGGCATATTTGAAATGAAATACTAAAGGTTGTCTTGAAGCGAAGGGTGTCATGTGCCTAGTTAATGCTGTAAGTAAGGATCAGATATCAGTCAGTCATGCTCAGCTGACAGCAGTTGCGCACACACCCAGCAGGTGAACACCACCTCGCATACAGGCACAAAAAGTCTTTATAAATGACACTGTAGTTTCTCAACATCAGTACACCTTCGGGTGCGGCTCATTGCCCGCTTCAGAAGGGATGTGTTGTTTGTTTGTCTGTCTCAACACCTGTCTGACAGGTGGGTTGTCTGGGTGTATTTATGATATGTGTGATCTGATTTATTCCACAAAATCCAACAAACACAACCAGTTTTGTTAACTTGCACCAGCTTGTTTCCACTGTTTATCTGCTGCCTGCCAGCCAACTTAGAGGAAATTGCACCAGCGAGTAACTCCCTTCTCCACTCTCCACTAAATCACTTTCCCGTTCATTGTCTGCAGGGTCGCATTACACAGCACCCTGCCACCTTTTAATTAGTGAACTAACACTTAGGGAATGGACTTGGCCAGGAAGGACTGGAGCATGTAAACAGCATCATCTAACAAGGCAGAGTCTCTGTTAAGTCAGGATTACTGGCTCATTAAAGCTATTTCTAGTGGCGTGTAGGTGGAGTGCTGCATGTCTCGCTCAGTAAAACAAGTGGCCTGTGTGAGGAGAATAAACAGGATGTCGCTTCAAACCTTCTTGGTTTTGAAGAGATTGATCATCCAATTGCAATGAAGCCAACTGACTGTATGCTTTTGGTCTGCATCATGTCTTGTGTGTCTCAGTGTGAGGAAGTGTTGCTTCAGCCTGAAAAGTGAAATAAATGCACTGACATCATTCAGGGTTAAATGCAAGACAGATGATTGTCTTGCTGGCAAGTGCTGACTCACCTGTTCGTCTTCGTCACACACCGTGAGAAAATTCAGCATAACTAATCACACACACATATACCTGCTGTAAACCTTGAGAACAGTAAAGCAAACACATGTCAAAAATCGTCACGTCTGAGTATTTATTTTCAAATCTATGAAAGATTGCAACCCCAAATCTGAACATTATGGACGGGGAGGGCTTGAATGTAGTTCCGGTTCAGCGATATGTATTGTTTGTTTTTATATTTTTAATGATGTCTCCTGTTTGCTGGTTGTGTGCCCCACATGTGTTGACGGGTCAGGCTTTATATGTTATATACTGTGAAACAGCAGGAATTTGTCAGTCATCAGAGATGTTCCTGATAGGCTTATAGCGATGTGGTTTTGCCGTTCATATCTGTCTATCCGGTGTATTATCGGGTTATTTCAGGCAATGCTGCAGATCAATGAGCAGGACTACTATATGGCAATGTTGGATTTACAAGATTTTTGTATTTGTGTGCATCCTGCTTAAAATGAACAGTTATTTAATTCATCAGATAAGCTAAAAACAGGCACAATTTCCTAAATGAAAGGAAGCATTTTTAAGTGAAAACGTTTTTACTTTATTGATGATTTTGAATTTTAACACCCATCTTTGTCTCTTTGTTTTATTGCAGTCTCTGGAGATGGACCTCACAACTCTACAGAGGATGAAGAAGATGATCAAAGCTATACACACTTCAGGACTCTGTAAGTATAAATGCATTACATTGTATGGGCTCATTGACACTACTAGTTTAAGACAAAAAATCACAGGCTCATTTACTAGCTTTTTCCAGAACTTTCAGCTGCTTTACATGGCCTTAATCATGGGATAGTTTTGTTTTGCTGACTTGGTAGTTGTTAGGATGTCACCCACAGCACTCTGACAACTCCTTATTCTTGTTGGCTTAAAATCAGGCATGATTATTTTTCAGATTGCAAAGTTTGACAAAACAACTTCAACTCAAGGTCCACTAACTAGAGGGGCTGCACCGATTATGAATTCTGGGCTGATACTGTTTCAAAAAACAATTTGGCAAATACCGATATTGTTTCTTGTTGTTCATTTATCATAAAACTCGCCACCTCTTACGAATATTAATGAAGAAAAATGTACATGTTTTTCTTTACAAAGATAAGCATATTTATCTTAGTAATAATAATAATAACTTATAACTATATAACTTTGTATAGCAAAGTTCATACAGCATGTGTAACTCAAAAGTACTAAAAAAATGACAAAATACAGATAACACAGTAAGATAAAGTAAATAAGATACAAATACACAAACACACAGACACATACACACATAAAATATAGGAATTAGCCTTGACACAAATTAATTAAATAAAAGCTACCTAAATGCATGTCTAAAAAGACAGGTATAAGATTTAGTTTGAAGCTGTCCACTGGAAGGCTATTCCAGAGATGAGGGCCAATGACACAGAGTGCAGCATCACCGTACTTTTTAGTTCTAGTCGGTGAGACAATTAATTGACCAGAGATGGAGGATCTTAAGGATCAAGAGGGAAAGCATCCAAACAACATATCAGATAAATGGTCAGTAGCCAGTCCATTAAGAGATTTAAAAAACTAAAAGCAAAATCTTGAAAAGGAATCTGAAAATCAACAGGAAGTCTGTGAAGATCCTTTAAACCTGGAGTAATGTGTTCTCCGCGTTTAGTCTTGTTGAGTAGTCGTTCTGCTGCATATTGGATCATCTGAAGTTTGTTTAAAGATTTCTTTTTGCAGCGCAGTCTATTTCTTCTCTCATCCAAGATACAAGACACAGAGCTTAACAGCTACTTACTGAAAGCAAACGTGAAAACAAACCACATGTGCGCACGGCAGCCGTTGGCTTTTCATGCCAGAGTTTGGTCCAGCCTGTGGCTTCTTCCCTGAATCAGCAGCTTGGTATGCTAGCAGTGTTGTCCAAGTTGGATGGCAAATAATCAACACAGAAATTAACCAGTACAAGACTGAGATGACACAAAAGATAAACATGGACCACGGCCGATAACAGTCAAGAAGGCAAGTATCTGCTGATATCATTGCCTGGCCGATAAATCGATGTGACCCTACTTAGTTGCTTTTCCTAAGCTTTCGTTAGTGCACGGTCAGAGGAAAGCTTCACAAAAAAACAAAAACAAACCAACCAACAAAAAAACTGAGGAAGTTAACCTTGAGTTGAAATTTTTTTTGTTAAAATATTTACCAGGTCAAGAATAAGCTTTCATCTTATAATACTGTAAAAAAAAGTGTATATAGGTGAATATACTAAACAACACAACTTTTGACCACTTCCAAAAATCCAATAAAGAGGGAAGTCTGTCCTCACAAATGAAGCCTGTAAACTCTGCATGGAGTGTTTAAGTAAAGGTCAGCCTCTATTATGGCAGGATGAGCTCCTCAGTGCATAGGGGAGCCTCCACATAACTCATTGTACGAGCCTGGTTGGGATGACATCATGACGCTGATGTGCACAGTGGTGTTTATGAGTGAGGCCCCTTGTTATGGGACTGGAGTGAGTGGGATGCTGGGTGATTGTGTTTATAGAGTGTATGGTTTTGTGGTGTACGTGTGTGTGTCTACGTCTCAGCAGATGGTATGTGCGGTTTCAGTGCAACGAGGTGCTACACAGTGACCCAACAGACCCACTGGGTCAGTAAATGAATGTTTTTTTTGAGTGTGTATGTGTCACTGCAGTATGTCACCGTAATTCACCATGGAACTATCAAAAATAAAAATGCCCAAGATGTGAGTGTTCACCTCAAAAATGCGCGGGAGAAGCAAAGGAACTGCATAACATATCCTGAAGTTGTTTTTCTGCGCTTGCTTACAAGCCTGCTTCCCGTTTCGAGGCTTCAAGTCATCGTTTTTAGTAAAAATGAGTCAGAGAGGCAGCTGCCCAGAATTAGGCAACCAGATACCTTCAGCAGCAATATTGTAGCTGCAGAGATGTGCTCCATGATTATTGTCCATATGTGTTCACTCTACTCCTTTATTTCTTCTTCTGTATCTAAATAGAATCATATGGGTTAGTTCCAGTAATGTGACCATGGGAGGCCCCCTCTTTCTCTCATTATGTTGTTGAAGCCCTCAATCAGCTCCGATGTTAATCGGCAGTCTGACTCACCACGCATACAAACACATGTGTGCGCCCACTTCTCCCTGACGCTAGTCTGATGGTCCGTTACTGTGTCACACATGCAAAAACACACATTGTGAGATGTTCTCTTCTTTCGATCTCTATTCCCATAAACCGCTAAGTACCACTTCTTTGCCAAGACGTTGTGGCCTGCAAGTCTGTGTGTGTTCTGGCAGACGAGTGAAAGAGTTGAGTTGCTCTGCTGGTATCTGGCAGTTAAAGGTCAGCTGTAAAATCATCCTCTCAGCTCCTCTGTGACTCAGCAGTTAGTTGCTTGGTAGATGTATGTTGTTTGTTATAATACTTTTTTTAATGACCATGCAGTCATAATGTCTCCTGCTCCCCTTTTGGTTTACGCTCCTTCTGCAGTGTGTCTGCATACTTTCCTTAGATTTACACTTTTGCTGCCATGCACATCTCACTTTTTCTTTTCAGCTAGTTTGTACAAACGGTGACAGTCTGTCTCCCAACTAGAGTCAGTTTACCATTTTATAATTGTCTTGAGGTGGAAACTGGAGCAGAAGAGATGAAATTCCTTCTGCTTATTTCTGCTCTGGAAACTTCTGCAGAAGTCTGCTCCACATGTTCCTTTATTACTTCCTTAAATTGTTGAATCCTCACCATAAATAGATGATTTAAATTTGTGTTAATGTTGGGGGTTCCCAAAGTCAACAAAGAGGTTTCAGTATGACTGTGAGCAGACATTTGGTTTTAACTGTTCATCAGGTGCTCATCTTTGTTTATCAAAAGTGATTATTTCCATTGGGTTGAATTGTAACTTGTGTTTATTTGATGTCCTCCTCTAAGCCTCACTTTAAAATAGCTGTAGGGTAAAACCCATTCACTGAAATGTAAACCAGTGCGGTGCCAGTCGGAGCTCAGATTCTTTTCCATCAGCCTTTTTCCTCATAAATTCAACAAACTGGGAACCAAGTCAGGTCATGACCCCTGGGAAAGTGACCTCTAAGCCCCAGAGAAACATGGGTCTCTATATGTTTGCCTGTCTCCAGCTCCAGGATGGCTGGAAACCAGTACTAATTTATCCCACATGCTTGTCTTGTTAAAATACTCTCAATGCAACTGGGCAAGTCAATCTGCCTTCTTAAGTTTAAATGCACATGTAATTCAAGTCTGATTCAGTTTTTAACTTATGAAGTCTACATACTTATTTGTGTCTGTGTTGTTTTCAGCTCATGTGGACAACAAGGAGCAGTATGTTGAGGTGCTGGAGAATCTGGGGAATAGCCACCTAACCCAGGACAACAACGAAGTCTCCACAGGGTTCCTCAACTTGGCTGTGTTCACCAGAGAGGTCACGGCCCTCTTCAAAAATCTGGTGAGGAAAGAGGAGAAGAGCGTGGAGGAAAAAGGGAAAGGGAAAGAAGAGATGCTTCCTTAAATTAGCTGTTTTTACTAGAAGGTTCAAACCACACATGCAACTGTGTGTGAGGGAGGGATGGAAATAAAAACAAAAACCATAGAAGAAAGATGAGTCTGTCATTGTATTTCTATGGACAAAACTGGAAGAGGGAAGAGAAGCTGCTCCATTATATGACTGGCTCTAAAATATTCCAATAGTGGTATGATTGGAAAGTTTGAAGAAAGTGCATCAGCAAAATTTAGTTTGTTTATTTGAAACAGCAGTAGGTGAAGGAACCCCAAATCTCTCCCCATTAAGATATTAGGTGTCTGTGTGTGTGTTCATTATCACAGAGTAAAAAGAGTGTGCGCACCTGCATTACATGCATGAATGCATGAACGAAAGTGCTTTTCAACAGCTGCATGTTTGCACCTCTCGACTCTAAAACCTGTGGCCATCCGGAACCCTCCCACTGATAGTTTCTATGGCGATGATAATTCATCCCAGACCTCCATGCGTGAGTCAACACACACGTCTCCCTCCAGCGTGTCAATCAGAGCCTCATCGGGGAGACTGAGTCGTACAGATGTGAACAGGAAGTGGTTCTAAAACACTAACTGGAGGGTCATTTAAGGAGCTAAAAAATTAACCTGAGCGTGCCCCTCAATGCCATGTGTACGTGATAAAGTGCTCTTCCCAATAACAATGTTTGCATGCACAATTTATTCAGATTTCTGCCCTTGCTCCAAACACAACAGTGTTCCTCCTAAGCTGTTTACATGGCTAACAAAATTAATATTCCTCTAATATTCTTGTCAACATGCAGCCGTGCATTCTCTGATCAATCGTCAACATCCAAGGCTGAAAAACAAAGCTAATGAGAAAATTTGCGGTTCTGTTAATGGCCAGTTGAGGCTGGGTCCTAAAGTGAGGCGATCCCCACAGACCCCACCATGTTAAAATGTCCAACTTTGCATTAGAAATAAACATGCTACAAAAACGGTTTTGGTCTCTAAAGCTAATTTTAACATCCATGGCAACTTTACGGGGGGTGGATTTTTGTACAGCTCACCCATTTACATTTTATTAAGATATTAAGTTACACATATTTTAGGCAGGGGCAGCTTGAGTGACAGCTTGTCTCAAGGGATCACAACAGTCTACTAGTTATTCATCCTACCCTGTCCCAAAGCTCCAACCTCTCATCCAAATATGTTCACTTCTGCCTCCTAAAATCCAAGGCGTCGACAACCGAAATCTTAAACTTGAGGCAGAAAAGTCCACAAACCAATGGGTGACGTCACAATCACAATGTCCATTATTTTGTACAGTCTATGACCATGATTAACATGACTTAACATATATGGTGAAAAAGTGAAACGGCTGGAGCTGCTTTTGCCATTTGTCTTCTTTGGATTGAAAAAAAAAATTCTTAAAAGTTTTTCAATGGTGGCAGACTTTTTTGGCCATGCAAACTTAACCTTTGACTTTAATTCGTTTAACCATCTTCTTGAAAAGGTTGGCAGTGTGATATTTGCACATATCCAAAAGCCTGTTTTTTCTAACAATAAATGTAGCCATTTCTTTTGGGCATGCATCTCTTCCACAGCTTTAAAAAATTTCGATGAGTGGGTTTGTGTAAATAACATCCATCACAACACACAGAGCTGACCGTAAACAGGCCATGTGTCACAAACCGCAGTAAAAACCCAAATTCAGAATGCACTGTAAACATGTCCAAAAAAGGCTCCTAAAACCCGAATGATACCAGCATATCCCACATGTCTTAATTGGAAAATGCTACACATTGAAAAAGGCCTAATTTAAAGTATATTGTTTACATTACCCATATCAAATTTGGAATATTTTTATATTCAGAATAATACTGGAATATTAGTGTAAACGTAGTCAATGTCTCAGTGTTCACACAGGCATGCATGCATTGATCAGTATTATTGGTACATGTGTTGACACTTTGGGAACAGGTATTTCCTCATGTCAGAACATGATGTCTTATCTAATAGTTACCTCACATTTTGGATGCCAACCAAAACAGTCTCTAGGCTGCTGTGTCAATATATGAAGGTCAGCTCTGCCGTCAGCTCACGGAAGTGGTTGGACATTATTTATGTTAAGAGCAGGGTGCAGCTAATCCACAAGGATCCATTGAAAGGCTACAGTGACAACAGACTTTGTAAATTTCGACAATGGTCAACTGGAGAGTTGAACAGGAGGTGATGGATCATGTGGTCGTGCTGCATGCCTAAGTAAAGATGTGATGTATTATCATGGGGGACTTTGGGGTAATTATTTATGACTGTAAAGTGCAACCTGTTGGGATTAAGCCGGTTGTTTTGTGATTCATTCTCCCCAGATCTACGACTCAGTTCGGCTCATTTCCTCATGACCTTAAATTAATCTCAAATTTCATTTTGCTGTACACAAACACTCATAAAGTAATTGCGTCATGCTCCCCCCTTGCATGAAAAAATCTTAATTACTGTCCAGTGTTTTCTTTTCATGAATCACCGGTTCAAAGTGACTGAATCACCATGTTTTTGAGTTATCTGCACTCATTCCCAGAAATGTAAGTCCATAGGGAGATGGGAGTGTGCAGAACTGTGTGTGTGCATGTGCAAGTGTTTGCTCATACTGTAAGAGATAAGAGCCACCTGTAACTTTATGTGGAATATTTTTAACTTCTTAATCATTTGCTCTGCTCTCGCATGTTTCAGGTGCAAAACCTCAACAACATCATGGCGTTTCCTTTGGAAAATGTGCTGAAGTCCGAACTCCGGGACAGCAGACTAGTGAGTTGAGATTATATTAAAAAATCATTCATAAAACTACTGGCTTGACTGGAATACATAAGATGATGACTTGTTGGATGACAGAGTGACTCTGTCCTACAAGGGAAGTTCCACCCTAAAAAATTATGTAACATTTTTCAGTTCTGTTTTAAAGATATACTATGGGGGATTTTCCTAAAGAACAATGTATAGACTAAAGGTAATCCCCCTCAATCATCACTTATGACCCTCTGCAAAGACTCTGCCCTCTGCCTGTATTTTCTTGTTTTATTCTTTAAAAAAAAAAAAAAAAAAAAAAAAAAATATATATATATATATATATATATATATATATATATATATATATATATATATATATATATATATATATATATATATATATATATATGTATATATATCATTTTTATTTTTGTGTTTGGGACAATTATGGGCATGTAGCTAGCCTTCAGGTGGGCTTTAGAGAAAACCCACGATAAACAAAGTTAAATTTTTTTACCCAAATTTTCTATACATATAGCGATAATATAATTACTACAACAACATTGAGAAAATCTTATGTTGTGTCATCCCTAATGTAGACTGATTGATCAGATGAAGAACATTGGAGGTAGATCCCAGAATCATGGCAAAATAACCATATCTGGTCTTTTTTTGGAATATTCTATTTTATTAAAGTATTGTTAACCTTCCAGTAAATAACGGACCCATGCTGAACTTATTTGACAGTGCGGATAATTCTCTGCTCAGGAATACCGATGCCTGTTGATGTTTACTTTAATGTCCAAAATAACCAATATATCACAATATAAGATCAGTTCAGGGTGGATTTCCTCTCCAAGCAGGTAATTCTGTCTGTCTGCATTGCAGACACAGCTCAGCCCACTTAGATATTGGATAAGATGAGGCTGTTTATGCAGATTAATCAGTAAGATTCAGTTATGTTCCAAACCTGAACTGATCTCTTGCTCAGTATTTGTCCTTTTGATTTGCCACGCCGACAGACTAGTGAGTAATAACAGGCTAATGCCTCTGTAAGCTCCTGTCACTGCCCTTTCTTTGAAACAGCTGATTCCACAGCTGAACATTGCCTCACTGAAAGGCAAAATGCTACTGAAATCCTGTTCAGCCAGATAGCAGACCAGTTAGCATCATATGAGTAATCACGTCTCTGCGCATGAACTGTCTGGCTCTGTTCAGAAATACGCAGATAATAACCAGCACTGTAAAACACTGATTCACCTGACTGTGTGGACTGTGTTAACCCTGTCATGCAAATGTTTTTTTCCTCTTTTCTTCTCTACAGGAGCTCAAGAAACAGATGGAGAAAAGTTTGAAGGAGTATGACATAAAAATGTAATTAATCACACTCACACACTTAGTTTGTTACCCCACGTTGATATGGTCGAGACAGATGTTATTGCCTGAGGAGAATCACGTTGCACATTTGCAGTTCTTGCTGGTCTTTTACTGGGTCATAGACGTTGATGTAACAGCAGAGGTTAATTGGATAATAGTTCATTCCCCATGGCCGTTCTCCATTACACTGCTGTGAAATAAAACTGAGTCATTGCACTTTGCAGCGATTATTTGATCTTATTCTGACGGCAGACAGTGGTTGAAAGTGTTTTATAATTTTGTAAGGAGATTTCACCTTACCCTTATTGTCTTCTATCCAACTTCCTCCCTGTCTGTCTGTGCGGAAAAAATGCTCAGAAAGTTAATCATTACAGGAAGAGATTTGAATCTGACAGATTGAAGAGTTGTGAAGTACATTATATCCTTAAATGACTAGGGCTGTTGTCAACCAAAACAAAATTTTGGTTAACTGAGATTCTACTTACTCTTCAACCAACTGATCGAGTGATGGGGAGAAAAATTCTGCACATCATCGCTATATAAATGAAGTTGGTCACAGTGCACTCTGCCTGGTAGTGCTGTGTGTCCAACAAAGGGTTGTCCACATTAATGTTTGCTTAGGTCAAGTTTTGTTTGTTTTGGCAAGTGGAATGCTTTATGGCGTCCGAATTGGCAAGTGAAAAATAACTGTGATGTCTAATGTCACATTTGAAAACAAAGCTTTTTCAGTCGAGCTGTGTGAGAGAGTCAATCTCAGCATTGAGCATTAAACAGGACTGATGAGAAAAATCGGACATACTGGACACTATGGAAGTTAACTGAGGATGACTCTGTCGTTAACCACGACAACACGACATTACACATTACCAGTGGTCATAGATAACCTGGAAAAGTTATGGAATTTCAAAATTTTCCAGGCCTTAAAAAAAATAGTGGAATCAGCGAAGATGACTGACAGTTTTGGAAAAGTCACAGAATTTTGTTTTGTGTAATGAAATGGCATAGATAACCTTCTTCTGTTTAATGTAATGCAATGTCCTTCCACAAATTGATTTTCTGTAGCTGCTGATGTGACGTTGAGCTAATATGCATCAATGTTTACATTACATTACATTTCTTCATTTTCTCTCTGCGATCTGTCTCTCCCTTCATGTATAACAGCCAGCAGAAATTATGTTTAAATAGTTTGAATCTGAATCCAATAACTCAAGTGGGGCAAGATTTAAAAAAAACCCCAAAACATTATAGGTCCTTGAAAAGTGGTGACAAAGTTCTGAAATTTTGTCCATTAAAATGTGTAGGAACCTTGTAAATATCTGGCCCAGTAGCTAGCGTTAGCTGTCCACTGAGGGCTCTTGTGCGACAAGATCCTTTTCAGAATCTTTGTAATCCAGATTTGAGCTGCATTTTTTTTAGACTTTGTAAAATAAATCCAAAACGTTTAATCTGACACTGAATATGTTCTGTGTTAATCAATCTTTACGATTAAAAATGAAAGTTGAAAAATGTTTAACTTTGGGTAAAACACTGTGCTTGTCACTGTCACTGTTTATCCAAACGTCCAGTCAAAGTGGGACAAATACCACAAGGACTGTCACAAACATGGCCGGCGTTTTTGGCTGGGGATAAGAATGCTTTGGTGGACAGACTGCCTTATAAGACTAACGCCAGTGATTATCCGACCAATGAGAATTTGGTCTGGCAAGAACGACTAACCAATCGACCAACTAATCATAAGATATCAGAACCTATAGATGACTAAGAATAATGTTCTTATTTTTCTCACTTTTGCTCTTTTTTGTTTCCCTTCCCTCCCCTGTCAGCGGGAAGCTAGAGAAGGAGAGGAAGGAGAAGACCAGGCAGCTGGGTCTGATCAGGGCGGAGGGATCAGATGGAGGGGAGGACATGGAGAGAGAGCGGAGGACCTTTCAGCTGCAAATGTGTGAGGTGAGGGACTAGTGCCAGTCAAAATACCAGACCCAGAAACCTTTCACATACCTGAAGTGATGATTTGCTTCACATGGGTGGTCTGCTTTGTGGATTCTGTATTTCATCCGTGATCCACGGACGGATGGGGTTGATCCATTTTGTGTCTCTGTAGTAATTCCTTTGATGGAAAAAATATGTTTTAGAACGTCAAACATGATCTTATTGGTTGCGTCTTGCCGAGCTGCAGCAGGTCTTACACATTAGAAAGTGAAGTTCAAAGGCAGATGAAAATGCTTCATGATCCACACCTGACAGCCAAAATTGGGGGAAATTCTTTGAAAAATTCATTGGCAGTGCTGTTATACACAGGTGGTGTAGTCTCAGCTATGTATGTTAATGCATATGTAGCTTCATGAAACCCTGGGAAAAAAATAGGTCTAATCCTGACTGAGACCAGCTGTTGAGACAAAGAGGAGAGGCAGGGAAAATGGAATTTCCACTTGTTGCAAGCTGCTCCACCCCTTCGTCCGTCTGTCTGTCCGTCTGTCTTTCACACTACATACATAAAAACACACAAAAGTCCACATAAATAAACACAGGATAGAAACACTTCACTGAGCCTGTCTCCTTCTACAGAGGAGTATGTGCAGGGTGGAAATTATTCACAGTAAAGCCGGCACTATGTGTCTCTGTTAGTCTTCCTTTTTTTGAATGACGACTTTTTCCAGTTTCAGTCTACAAGGTTCACTGACTGGCTGGAGTGTTGAAATAAGGTGAAGACCTTTGGACCAGTATGAAGCACTGTCCTAAAAAGCAAGGAGCCACACATTACAGACATGCTCCAAATTGGTCATTAAAGATGTGTGGTCGAAAGACGTTTTTCAGAGCGAACAGTTGGAGACTCCCTGAGAAGAACTACCCACTGTAAAGTTCCCCCAAGAACGATATACTTTCAAGGGCTATTTTTTTTTTGCATTCGCACCATCAATAGGAACACTGAAGTGACATACTGCAGGCCCAGCTGTGGTTGGTGTCACAACGTCACTTTCACTTTCACAGTCAAAATGGAATTGTATTTCCATCGTCACGTGTTCACTGTCAGTCCGTTTGTCTGGGTTTTTTTCTGGGGTTTTTTTTTTCATCACAAGCTGTTGTTTGTGTTTTGTGTTGTCTGTTGTTTACACAGCTAACAGGTTTTTAAAAAATGATGATCGCTGGTGCTGCATCGTCGCCCTGGTTCCCTCGTCAAAAAGCCAATGGGATAGTGTCACTGGATTTTGGATTAGTGCAGAAAAAAGGCTCTGTGTCAAATTAAAGTTTATGATACATGAACATTTTATTCAGAAAGATAATTTAAATAAATGAACGCCACTTTTTAATGCATTCGGCAGAAGTAAGAAAGCTAACGCTAAGCTATAAACAAACTACAACACAGTCGCACAACCAACATCACCATGACAACAAGGCTGTAAAGCTGTACTCAGTATATGGCATTCTATAGTGTCATGTAACCCTTGTTAACAACTGCCTTTTTAGCATACCAAAAGTCTTCAAAATGTATGAGAGGGTATTTACTGACTTATTTTATGTTGAAGAATAAAATACAAAAGTCTCTTAAGCTTGTGTTAATAATTTACCTTATCTCAGACATCTAACCAAAAATCCACTGACTTTGAGAAGAGGGAACTGGGAGATCAAAAATGCTAACTTATTTCCGGGTTTTAGGGCTCATTCCTGCACCACTCTAGTGGCTGTGTTTAACCAGTCATGCATTTTTGTCTCTCTTTGTTCCTCTTGTGCTGGGAGAGTACTTAAATTGTAAAAGGAGTGAAAAAGTCCCTCAAAGTGGCATTCTAAGAACTACAGTCATTTCTAGTTCTTGTGGTGGAGACACAGCAAAAAGGGGAGTTCATCGAACTACGCAGAAGTCCCCCCCGGTCCGAAAATACTCCCAAGATTAGCCTTAAATTATGTGTACTGAAAAAATGGCGGCTTTATTTGATGTCTCATTTTTATATTCAGGCTTCATGTTTATGTGGCTACATCTGGCCTTTCCTTGGAGAGCTGCCATTTCTGCAGCTGTTTTTAACTGTCTGTTTATGCTTTCAGTATCTCTTGAAGATCCAGGAGCTTAAGGTGCGTCAGGGCCCTGATCTTCTCCAGAGCCTCATCAAATATTTCCAGGCCCAGCTCAGGTCAGGATCAGCCAGCAGCCAATCACCTTTACTATTTCTGCCTCGTTGCATTTTCTTTCTAGATGTGAAATAAGAGCAATGCGTATATTTATTTTATTTTATTTTTTCCTGGCCCAAAAAAACATATGGATTTGATTTCTACCTCAGGGTTTCTGTGAGAGATTTGCATAATAGTTGAGGTTCTTTGGTTTTCATTTTCCTTCCACAAGCTATTATTACTGTTGTTAACCATTTACCCATTTTGATAATACTGAGGGTTTTATGTGGGTACGGAGTTGCTTATACAGCTTTAGCATGTGATGTTTTGGCTGGTGTGAACTCGGATGTGTGGACAGAACTACCGTATGACTCAGCATTTGCTCTTTTTCTGTTCACAGTTTTTTTCAGGACGGGTTGAAAGCTGCGGAGAATCTCGCTCCCTTTATTGAGAAGCTTGCTGCATCTGTTCACACGGTAGATCTACACAAGCTGCAGCTTTGTCTTTCAACCTGTATTATAGCAGTCAGTGTTTATAGAGGAACAATTTAGTCATCTAGTGTCTGCAAACAGTAGTGTTAATATCCAGCTTTGTTATGATTTCAGCTGAGTATTTGTCATGATTAAGCGGTCAAAGGTTAAAGTCTGTGGTAGCGGCTGTTGTCCTATCTGACTCAAACTAATGTTCACAAAACACACACACACTTTTTCATATTTGTTTTCTTTATTTGTCAACCGTTGCTCAGTCACAATAGGTAAAACTGTGTCTACGAAGGCACTTACAGTAAAGCTCTCACTGTAAATCACATTGTGTTTTAGTACCTTCCTACAGCACTTTTTCTCTGGTACTCTTTCACAACAGCCAAAACCTCAGTCCCCCTCCCCTCTCCTCTAAACTTCCCCCCAGCTGAACCCACAGGCAGAGACTTATTGCAGCCTATTCCCAGAAATACTTCCCCCTATTACCAAAAGATGAAACTGAAAGCATCCCTTATTTTCATTCCTTCCCTGGTGCACACCTATTTCTCCAACCACTCCGACTGGTTTCCAGTCCCTTTTCTGGATGGAGCCTTGGAAACAGACTGTTAACTGTGATACTAGGATCGTTAGAGGTTTTTCTGGTTCTGCATGGACAGAACAGAGACCCGCTCAGACATGCCAGACCTCAGCCTCAAGAAGGAAATTCAGACAGATTCTGTGTTATGGCTCCAAGGAAAAATGCTGAAATGTTTAAGTCAAACTGACTTATGTTGCATGCATGACGGTGTTTCTGCTTTCATATGAAATGCACAGACTCTTAGGACGACACACCCCAGTTCTGAGCTCTGTTCTGCATTATTTAAGCCATTACACAAAGCTCTGATGTATTATCATTCCACACCCAATTCTTGGAACAAATAAAAAAAAAAACCACATTGCATATGATCAAATGAACGTGGTAGAACACTAACACATGTTGTTTTTCCAACTAATTGTTTTTTATTGCGGCAATTCACTGACTTTTATGGTGTTTTAGGTACGTCTGGACCAAGACGAGGAGGTAAAACAACTCACTCAGTTGAGGGATTCTCTGAGATTACTCCTGCAAGTGGAGGGGAAAGAGGTATGCCTTTTCATAATGCACCTTTATTATACTAATACATATAAAGTACCAGGAGCAAGCATACTTTAGACCTTCAGCTATACTTCGTCAGTATGTGAAGAAAAGTGCGCTCTATAAAGGAAACAGCTTTAATGCTAGTTTATACTGTCAGATTTCTGTGTCTTGCCACTATTGTTTTATATTGTTTTAATTTATCAGAGCTGGCTTGAAAGCCCTTGTAGTAAAGTCCTAAATCTCTGTTTTCATCCCAGGAGTATCTGAACAGGAAGAACTCTGGCAATGGGTATAGCATC
The DNA here is from genome assembly GCF_008729295.1 of Plectropomus leopardus. Lineage (NCBI taxonomy): Eukaryota > Metazoa > Chordata > Actinopteri > Perciformes > Serranidae > Plectropomus > Plectropomus leopardus. The sequence goes on from NC_056476.1 coordinate 13,612,248, forward strand.
CACCAACCACAGGGCAACAAGAAGTACGGGACAGAGAAATCCGGCTTCCTGCTCAAGAAGAGTGATGGGTGTGTAAAAGCATTAGTTACAGTGTCCAAATGTCAGGTCAAAAGCAGCTATAGTACAAGTATTGTATTAGAATTGGAAACACATGGAAGACATAATGTGAAAAACATGCTTTTTAACACCAAAATGTGCAGTAAAGTCAATAATAATCATGTTATTTAATGTGTCGCAGCTCATTAAGTAACAGCTTGAGTAGTTTTTGTTTCTGCAAAACTTCCGGGTTTCCTTCCACGTTCATATTTTAAAAAATGGCAACATTTTCAAAGTAAGTAATGCTGCTGACAAAGGCAGTAGCGATCACAGCCGGGTGAAGAGTAAGCAAGTAAGGCATGAAGGGAGAAGGGGGAATTCAAGCTTTGTCTACCCCACCTGGTCCTCATTATTGTGAGATGAAGATTCAAGCAGGGGCCCCTCCTGTGGAACTTATTGGCAGACTGGCTAACTGAGCGGATCCAGATTTTGCATCATGCGCGTGCACACACACACACACACACACACACACACACACACACACACACACACACACACACACACACACACACACACACAAAGAGCTAGATTACCGTGTGATAAGGAGAGGGGATGTGGTTCAGTAGGGTGATTGGGAGATGGGGGGAAAGCAAACTTTCTTCAGGCCACTGACACAAAACAGAGCACATTTTCAGCCATTTTACCTGTTCAATCAAGATAATGAAAACAAGAGTGAAGTGCTGTGAACAGGAGTGAGCTGAGCCAGCAGTGTGTAGATCTCCATTACACAATTCAAGGGTACATGTTAACACTTTGCCAATTTTCTACCAGCTTTGTATCATAACAGTGTGGGTAGTATGTGTAAAAGAAACTTTAGTAAACTGTGTATGTGGTTTTATATCATCCAGTAGATTTTTGCAGTTGCTCAAACTACAGATAGTAATTCTGGATTTTTGTAAGCCTGCCACCACAGACACAAATATAGGAATGGATTGAGAGACCCACCACTCTCTCTCTCTTAAACTTGGATCAAACTGTAAAATTTGCAGTGGTGATCAGATATAAACCAAGTTTCTTTTACTGCATCGCCTATTTCTTGCCTACACTGTTAAGGTGTATTACGAGAAATTTGTTAACAAGAAGTTGGCACCATACAGTTTCTCTATTGTAGAAACAGAAACTAAAAATAAATAATAATAATACTAATAGTAATAATTATAATAATTATAATAATACATTTTATTTATAAAGCACTTTTCAAGTACTCAAAGACACACTGTACAATAGGTTAAAAGCAACATAAACATAAACAAATACTGAGATCAAACTTTAAAAGTATGCAGTGCTGAATAAATACGAACAAAGATTCTCTTGCTGCTTAACTTATTTCTCACCTCAAATGTTTTCAGAAACTTAATTTAACTTACAGTTTATTTGAATTGCTTTATTACCAGCTGGCCGCCATATCGTTTCTTATAGAAAATGCCCAAGCTTGCATTACGCCACCAGGAGCATTCATAGGCCTGCAGCATGGTGCATTCTGGCAGCTGTAGGTTTTCTACCTCTTGAGCAAAAACAAATACCACAGCCCTTTTCCTCTGTTATCTCAGGTCATGTAGCACCAATTTCAAAAGTATTTGTGTCTCTCAGCTGCATAGATAGCCCAGTTTTATGAAAAGACTATATTTCCAGCCATAAAATATCTCTTTAATGCTCTGCACAGAAATCATCCAGGTTCATAATGTTGTGTCAACAGTTTGTGTATGGAATCTCTTTTTTTTTTTTTTTGCTCAAATTTGATTTTTTTTTTGGTATCTCATACTGCAGGATCAGGAAGGTTTGGCAGAAGAGGAAGTGCGGAGTGAAATTTGGCTGCCTTACCATTTCCCACAGTACGGTGAGGACACATGGGCTAAACTGCCACCAAGCATCCAGATTCAGATCAAAGTGTGACTGAAATCTATCCAACTTCTCCAATCCATACTGACATTAGCATCTGTGTGTCTTAGATCAACCGACCACCAGCCAAGTTGAACCTACTGACCTGTCAGGTGCGACCGAACCCAGAGGACAGGAGGACCTTTGACCTGGTCACTCGTATGTTTATTCTTGACTTTTGACCCTTCACACTTTACCCTTAACCCATCATTAAAGACTCTAAATAATCATTTGCAGTGCAGCTGTGTAAAATGTTGCCAATCTGGCCCCACATGAATAGAAATGAGGATCAGACATGTTTTATTGTTTTGCACCAGTTCTAGTCATGCAACCTTTTTTTCCACTGTCCCGTTAACTTAAAAACCCTCTTTACTTCTTAGCTGCTTAAATAATTTATTTTCTAACAATGTTGAACCGCCATTTCTCTTTCTCCATAGATAATCGGACATACCATTTCCAAGCAGAAGACGAGCAGGAATGTATTATGTAAGTGTTAAAACGACTGTAGGCTCCCTTCCTTACCTCTTGTTTTTCTCTTTGTGTCAGCAAGTTGTTACATGTCATGCACCTTTATATGAGCTTGGGCCTGTTTGAGAAAGGAGCACTCAGACTTAACAGAGGAGTATGAAAGATGATAAAAGAGAAAGATAAAGATTGTGTGGTTAAAAAAAGAGGAGTATATAATCATATGATGTATGCAGAGGAAAAAGCAGGGCAGACAATACCCAAAAAGGGAAGGAAACTAAATGATGCAGAAAGAAAAGGCTGTCCTCTCGGAGCCCCCTGGCCCAGCTGCTTTTGGGTGGGACTCCTCTTTCCAGCCACAGACAGCAAGCAAAGGAACTTAGTGTTTTTGTGATGTGGGGATTGAGGGGAGTGCGTGTGGGGCTTTCTGTCCCTTACTCTTCCCTTGTGTGCAGGCCTCCAGGCTGATTCTTTGATGTGATGAGCTGTGTGAGTTTAGGGACAGAGGGAGATGGAAATGGGTTAAAGAGAAAAGTACTGAGGCCTCAGAAATGAAAGACATGGGGTTTAGTCTGAGTCTGGGTGGCAGAGAACTCATGAAACTGAGAAAGTGAGAGTGATGATGACTTATCACAGGCAAAAACATGTGCAGAACACATGGTGGATTACTTTTGATCTTCTGGAAATGACTGAAATTATCAATCCTTTGTGTCTCTTGATGCCACAAACTGTTGCTTTCCCTCTGAGTGGGCTTCTACAAAATGTGCAAATTGTAAAATAAATAACCTTTTTCCACTTTGTGCCTCTGTGCTGGCTATAAATGAGGCTGGAGGCATTATGTTTTCGGGTTGTCCGTCTGCCCATTGATCCGTCCTATTCTCATGAACATGATATCTCAGGAATTTCTTCAGATTTGGCACAAATGTCCTCAGCGCTGAAATTATTACATTTTGGTGGTCAAAGGTCAAAGTTACTGTGACTTTGCATCCATCTCATTCTCATGAATGTGATATCTCAAGAAAGCCTTGAGGGAATTTCCTTAAATTTGGCTCAAATGTCCACTTGGACTCAAGAATGAACTTATTAGAATTTGGTGGTTAGAGGTCACTGTGACCTCACAAAACAGATTCCTATGCTAATTAGTAAAATAAATTCACACAAATGTTTCATAGAATACGTGGTGAAGTGATGACATTTTATATTCAAAAGGTCAAAGGTCAGCTTCATTGTGACATCATAATGGCATTATTCAACATTGGAACTCAGGAACAGAAGGGGGGACGTTTGGTCAGATACAGACTTGGTTGGATACATCTTCAGTATTTTCACATAGATATAAACTGTACGTGCAACTTGACTGGTTTGCAGAAGTATGCAGCCGCTAGGTGGTAACTCCAGATTTTAACTGTTTTCTGTATTACTGTGCACTTTTACTTTAGTTGGGTGTCAGTGCTCCAGAACAGTAAGGAGGAGGCCCTGAACACAGCACTGGTTGGAGATCAACTCCAGGTCCAGGACAGCGGGCTCCAGGAACTCTCCCGAGCCATCATCGCAGAGCTTCGACACATGCCTGGCAACGAGGCCTGTGCCGACTGTGGAGCACCAGGTCAGCCAGTTCTTGACAATCATTGCATAAAGAAAATTTAGAAATACACGGTGGAGATGAAATGAGAATATTTTCTAACCAGTTTAATTTATTCTAAGAGTGTGATCATATTCATAGCCAACAACATCTGTCAATTCCAGCTGTGTTTTTAGAGTGTTAATGAGTTTCTAACAGCCCGTCGGCTTCTTTTGCTCCGTGTCTCTCAGATCCAACATGGCTGTCGACCAATCTGGGCATCCTGACCTGTATAGAGTGCTCTGGCATCCACAGAGAGCTGGGTGTTCATTACTCCAGGATCCAGTCGCTCACTCTGGACCTGCTGAGCACCTCTGAGCTTTTGGTACTAAATGCACACATGGAAACACACACCAAACACAGACTAAGTCCAGATGGATTTTATATTGTCAGGGTTTCCCTAATTGCACACATGATGTAACCATCTGCCTTTCACTGACATGCTTTTATGTGACATCTTTGTGGCTGCATTGTGTGTCACTTCAGTTGGCCGTCAGTATTGGCAACACCAGATTCAATGACATCATGGAGGCGGGCCTTCCAAATGACTCTGTCAAACCACTGCCACAAAGTGACATGTGAGTCCATGGTTTCTTTTAAACTAACAACCGGTTGCTCAAAATAATTAAAAAAATACAATTTGGTGATTGAAACTTGTATTTTTTGCATTTAAGGAATGCCAGAAAGGAGTACATTGTGTCGAAGTATGCTGAGCGTCGTTATGTGCTGCGTAGAGAAGAAGCAGACCCTGGGAGGCTGTATGATGCCGTGAAGAGCCGTGACCTCACTTCTCTTCTACAGCTCTACGCTGAGGGAGTGGACCTTTCCAAACCCCTCACACTGCCTGATGGACAGGTGAGCAGAATTTATAGCCTCAAGTGGATTTCCACGCCAGCATTTCTTTCTTCCTGAAATGTGTCCTCTGTTGTGGTGGGAATGTATGCAATAAATTCATATCATCTTCTGACAAATTTGAACTCCCACAGTTGTCATGCATTTAGGATATATGTCAGCTGCACTCTGACAAGACCCAGCTTGTTTATAGCTACACATACATTAATGGAGTGTTTCAAAAATGTTACTAACATGTTTCTGTCACTTAAAACCTGTCGGTAAAACAACTAAAAATAGAATCATGTCCTCCTTATGTTTAAAAATGCCACAACATACAGTATGTAGGAGGTGTGTGGATAGTTACAGCATGTGAAGTATGTGTTAATGGTCCTCTTGTGTGCATGCTTCATGAGAGTGGGTAGTCAAAGGCCCTCCCATCTATTCTGGCCTCTAATCCAATCTTTTCCCCCTTTTGCTCTCCTCACCCACTCATCCCTTTTTCCCCGCCTCTGCTGTCTCTCCTCAACGCCTCGTCTTCTTGTCTTTAATCACGCTCTACCCTCCCTGTCATACACTTCCTGCTCAGCTTAAGCAGTCTGTGCAACACTGCTGACTTCACTGTGTGTGTGTTTGTTTGTGTTGGTTAGTCCTCGTTTATTATTTCAGCTTTTAGGTCAGAGCTCACGTCTCCCGAGAACAAGTGAGACAAGCTCATTGAATTACGCAGGCACTTCTCTGTCTTTATTCTGCCCCTCCTTTTGCACTTTACACAAACAGATGATGTTTAAAGCTGTAGGCCTGTTTTCGCTTTTTAAACACAGAAACAAGTTGTTTTGTAATCTACCATTGACACTTCTGGTATTCTAGTCGCATGTCTTAACACCTGATTGGCAGAAACAAAATGCAGCCACTTAAGGCCACTGACTGACAGTCAGAAAAGTTGTACAGACGGGCCGAAGGTCAACAATTTGGCCTCATTTTTGCTTTTTTCTTCTTGCTTAAGGGGATCAAAGAGACAGCTCTCCATGTTGCTGTGCGTCAGGAGGAAAGAAGCTCTCTGGCGCTGGTGGACTTCCTCTGCCAGAACAGGTCAGACACTGATAAGTAGTCTTGTATGGGTCTTATCTCTTTTGCATGAAAATAATTAGGCTCTTGATCAGTATTGTTTGACTGCATAGAAATTGGGTAGACATAGGCATAGAGTTTCACGGTACAGTGACCATGTGTAGAAAACATCATGGTTTCATGGTGTCACAGTATTAAACTGTTATTAGAGCTTGAGCACTAACTGGGGGGGGTCGACTGCGGAGCTTTATGGTTTTCGTTGAAGGACGTGGACGTGGAGGGGCCTAGAATTTATATGTTTTGCCACCAAATCAGAAGTTTCTAACACTATTGCACATGATCCAATCTTCCCCGAACTTCACATTTGGTAAAAGTCCCGCCCTGAACAGTTGTGAAAGCCCCACATATTGGTAAAGGAAAAACAAAGTTTTACACTGAGACATTCAGCTCCGAGCAGGTTGACTTGATTGATCTCAAAATTGTCTCAAAAAATCCTTCTGCCTACTGAGCGTCCCAATAGTCAGAACTAAACATGGTGCAGCAGCATTTTGTTATAATTCAGCACTAACCTGGAATAACCTCCCAGATGAGGTTTTGCAAGCCCAGACTCGGACCACTTTCCTTTTTTACACTGCCTACTCCAACTGCTAATGACTACCAACTTATTTTTAAACTTGATTTTAAATAATTTTGAATTATCTTTTTATCTTTGCACCTCTTGTTTGCATTTTTGCTATTTTTAATAGTTATATATATATTTTTAAATCATTTAGCAATTCATTTTACCTTGTATATCTATCTCTTTTTTTTTTATAAATTTTTTTCTTTATTTTATTACTCTGTAAAGCACTTTGAATTGCCCTGCTGTATGAAATGTGCTTTACAAATAAAGCTGCCTTGCATTGCCTTACTGTTGCTGTGGTGACACATTATTCGCCAAAAACCAGAAGCTCTGTTTTAGGGGGGAAGGATGCTTGAAAGCTCACAAAACCCACACATCAAAAGTCCTAAAATGTGACATTTGCTATGATTTTTTTGCTTTGATGTGCCAAGATGGCTCTGTAGCGCTCCCCTGGGAAATTTTAATGGAACAGCCCCCTCGGTATGTTTTATCTAGAGGTAAGACACTTTGGAGGCATGTGCAACACCCAGAGACCTACAAAAAAGCCTCTGGGAGCAATGCCTTAAACCCAACAGGACGTCTACCATTTTTAAAGTTATTCAAATTTTTAGGCAATTCTCCATTGTTTACTGTGGAAGACTGAGACTGCCAAAATCAAAAATAAATAAATAAATGTGCCAATAAATGAATGAATATGGCCAAAATGCCAACATTTAATTTATTTCCATTTTAATGTTCCATTTTATTTACCAGTTTATTCGTTTTTAAAAATTTGCTATTTGCTATAATATTAAAATTGACAGGGTCAACCTCTGTGTCCGCGAATGCCACTAACTGAAAGACACTGTTAGTCAGAGCGTCCACACGAAACAGTAGATAGTCCTGACTAATGGTGTTTTTTTAAGCGAGATCAGCTAAGAGCCTTAGCTCCCTGGCAATCTTCTAGCAAGTAGTCATTTTAGTTTTCAAAAGAAGATGATGAACTGCTGGCCGTTGTTGGTAAATAAATAAGCAAATAAATATAAAAATGAACAAATCTGTGAATTAAATGGAAAATGAAAAGGGAAATGTATTAAATATTGGCATTTGGGGCATATTCATTTATTTATTTAGTTAGTTATTTATTTTGGATTTTGGCAGTTTCAGTCCTCCATAGCTTACACTACTCGCAGCACTCTAAAACACAGAGTGCGCCGCAGAGCGGACGGTGTTGCAGGGTGTTCTCACGGTAAGCCACATTGAAATATACAGTTAAGTTAATAAACAATGGCCCCATCATTTTGCAAACGAAGAAGACGATCTGAGGTCGAAGGGTGACGAGAGGAGAGGACTACTAACGTCCAGATTTTATCGCTATTTAGCGGCTTTTCGGACCCTCTCGGCATTTTAACTTATATTTCTGGGCTGCTAACTCTCACGCTCCTGGCATGTGACACACGCTTTCACCGTCAGTCTCACGCTGTCATGACACCAAAGCAAATCTCACGCCAAAACTCTGCAACAGCAGAAGTACTGAACGATCATGTCATGTAGTGAAGGACTGACAGTGGAACTGAGCTTTTTATTTGACAACCGAGCGGCGTGTCATTATAGCGGATCAAACAGCTGATCGCCCTACAGCGCATGTTTTCGTCCATTAGAGAGTACTGACATATTTTATCAAGTGGATGGTATTTAGTTCGTTTGTTAGTAACACAAATATCTGTGTATCGTTTTCACTGACCCTGGCATCATCCATAAAGTTTTAGTCATAGAGCTTGTTCTGTTACAAAAGCACTATCATGGCTGTACTCGAACCGACGTATTTCTGCTTATAAAGCGGGTGTTTTATCACCTACACCACGCTGTATATCAATTTGCCTCTGGAACGTCTCTATACATTTTATATTTGGATGATAACCTTTAAAAACTAAGTATGGAGTGAGATTTGAACACACTATCATTGATACATTAACCGGTCTCTTAACTCACTGAGCTAAACCTTTTTTAATTTTCTTGTAAATTTTAGCTGTATTTCATACCATAAAACCCTTAAAATAGCAGAGGAATAGCGATATATTATATTTTATTTTCTTTATGCCATAAAATGTCATTTGACTGTAGATTCATACAGTTTAGACACTGATTGAGATATTGCAGATCAAATTAAGGCAATAAAGTTGAGAAATATATTGTTTTGGTTAAAAAAAAACAGGTGAAGTGGTCCCAAAACAGGTAAAACCAGTATTGGCAGATGCGTCTGTTGAAATCAAGTAATATCGGCCTGACTCATATATCAGTCAAGTTTTCGACAGACTTCACTGTAGATGCTGAATTTTGCATTTCAACAGCATATGACCCTTATATCAGCAGAGCAAAGAGATATATCAGCTGATATTTTATTTTATTTTATTTATGCCATAAAATGTCATTTGACTGTAGATTCATACAGTTTAGACACTGATTGAGATATTGCAGATCAAATTAAGGCAGTAAAGTTGAGAAATATATTGTTTTGGTCAAAAAAAACAGGTAAAGTCATCCCAAAACAGGTAAAACCAGTATAGGCAGATGCGTCTATCGAAATCAAGGAATATTGGCCTGACTCATATATCAGTCAAGTTTTCGACAGACGTCACTGCGGATGCTGAATTTTGCGTTTCAACAGCATATGACCCTTATATAAGCAGAGCAAAGAGATATATCAGCTGATATTTTATTTTATTTTATTTATGCCATAAAATGTCATTTGACTGTAGATTCATACAGTTTAGACACTGATTGAGATATTGCAGATCAAATTAAGGCAGTAAAGTTGAGTGATATATCGTTTTGGCCAAAAAAACAGGTGAAGTGGTCCCAAAACAGGTAAAACCAGTATCGGCAGTGACGTCTGTCGAAATCAAGGAATATCGGCCTGACTCATATATCAGTCAAGTTTCTGACAGATGTCACTGCTGATACTGAATTTTGCGATTCAACAGCATATGACCCTTATATTAGCAGATCAAAGAGATATGTCAGCTGATATTTTATTTTATTTATGCCATAACATTTCATTTGACTGTATATTCATACAGTTTAGATACTGATCGTGATATTGCAGATCAAATTAAGACAGTAAAGTTGAGTGATATATATCATATATCAGTCGAGTTTTTGACAGACGTCACTACAGATACTGAATTTTGCGTATCAACAGCATATGACACTTATATCAACAGAGAAAATAGATATATCAGCTGATGTTTCATTTTATTTGTGACATAAAATATCATTTGGTATTATCTATGAAATTTCAGCCATGGATCTTGCACTCTTGTATAACCACCAGCCTTGTAGGGCTTGAACCAGCAACCTTTGGAACTCTAACTGATGGTCTTATCCCCTCAGCCACACATCAGTCACATTTCAGGTTTTAAACGTTCCCTATATCTTTCATATTTGGACGATAATCTTTAAAAGTCATATGTCCTGAACAAGGCTTGAACTTACAACTTCAGACACTCCAACCAGGTGTCTAATCCACTGAGCCAAACCTCCAGCCACTAAATGTTTTTGACTGTTTTTTTTTTTCAACATTCTATACTATGACGCGTCTCAACGTGTTTTTCAGCTGTTTTTTTGGACATGTCCTATTTTGACATGTCCATTAGAGAGTACTGGCATGTTTTAATATTCACGTGTATGGTATTTTGTTTGTTTGTTTGTGACATAATTGTCTCCCTGTCTTGTATATTTTTAGTTTTCACCAATTCTGGCATTATCCGTTAAATTTCAGCCATGGATTTTGTACTATTGCAAAACCGCTTCACTTGTGAGGCTCAAATTGCAACCCTAGGAGACTCCTAAAAAAAAATAAAATTTAGACAATGACCTTTGAAAGTCACCTGTCCTAAGCAAGGATTGAACATGGAACCTTATGGATATTAACTCTCCATCCAACCCACTGAGCTAACCCTAATGATACAGATATATTTTCAACATTTTGTTTCAATTGTGAAAATTGGAAGGTATATGTAACATCTCAAGATTTAAAAAAAAAAAAAAAGCCTCTTGGAGCCATACCCTAAACCCAACAGGAGGTCCGCCATTTTGATTTGAATTTTAATCCTTTTCCATTTTCAGCCCTTATTCTTTAATGAACTTAATAATGAACTTTATTGGTTTATGTTAACACACAAAGGCAAAATACACTACCAAATGAACATTAGGACCTTTCAATCATTTAAAAGTAATAAATAAAAAATAAAAATAAAATAAAAATTTTAATCAAAAAATAAGAAAAATAAAGAAATGAAATAAATTAAGAAAATAGAATGAACGAATAAAAAGGTGGGGGAAAAAGGGGTTGGGATTAAATAAATAAAAATAAAATAAGGGTAAAAAAAACAATTTGTAGGCAACTGTATTGGATCAAAACATACACATGCAGACATTTGGTGGCTATTAGTTACCCTACAATGTGTTTCTGGTACTTGTCAATGCACATTCAGGTCTGATTTTTGAAACATACACTTTCATTTTAAATGAAAGTTTTGTAAAAAGTCTCCCTTTTGACATAAAATAAAGGTGAGACTCTTGTCTAGTTGCATTTTTTTTTTTAATTTTTAAATATCGCTAATAAGTAAATGTACACAGTATGATAATCATCAGTTTTCACACTACAGTATATCATGAGATCTGTATAGTACTGCAGCCCTACATAGAATGTTGTTATCACCATCTGCTTGTACTCTGTTTTTGCTCTACAGCAACTGTCTGGAGAAAAGAACAGCAGAAGGAAACACAGCTCTTCACTACAGCGTCCTGCATCACAAAACCGAGTCTCTAAAGTTACTGCTTAAAGCAAAGGCAGCATTACACACAGGTATTTATATACATATATATATATTCTCTACTTTTCTGTAATGCTGTGTAATCAACAAATACTGTAAAAGCACATCTTCCTCTAAACTTCTTGTAGTGAACTCTGCAGGAGAGACGGCCCTTGATACTGCACGGAGACTGCAGCACGCTCAGTGTGTTGAGCTGGTGAGATCCCACTTTCTAGCTCTCTCTTTTTTTATATATTCAACTTTTAATTCATAAATTCAGAGAACACACACAGTCAGGAGGTAAATTCAACTAAGGAATCAAATTACAACATTAAAATGCCTACCAGAGAGCCCGCTCCAGAAACTAAACAAGACAACTTCCTCAGCTGGAAATACTGCCTTGAAATAACTCCCCGTGCACCAAAGCTCTGTTAAGGTCTCACTCCCAGGACAAAGAATCTTATCCTCATCAGGCCCCAGTGTGTATCATTTATAAACTGGTTTTATTTTCTTACCGGCCATCTGCCCTGCTGAATCAGACCTGCCTTGCGCAATATCCTGTTTGATTGTGCACAGCTTAAAAGTTCACCCTGTGCACTTACTGGCTGAATTAATTTCATTTTCTGTCTAGCTTTAAAAAAGAAAAAATCTGGAATCTGCAATGATATATGACTCTGGACTCGAGACTTTTCCCAAATGATTTTTATCTAACCTGCCTGACTTATTCCAAGTTGTTTTTTTGTTTTTTTAAACATCTGCTGAACCCAAGGCCACGCTGATATGACTGATCATTGCCAGTCAGGATGGAGTTTTATGTAGTAGATTTTTCCCAAAATTGAACGACAATCTGTGATACATTGTCAGAAATTCTAATCCTGCTTTCCACTATCTTTTTTTTCATTCTTCCTCAAAATATTTGCCAGCTAATCTAGAAGCATTAATGTGTTTGAACTTATCTGAATCTAAAACTCCCAAAAACTACTTCCCAAGAGCAGCCACGAAACAGAACGATTCCAACAAAGTGGCAGAAATGCACCTCATTGAGTAAAGCTAAGACCACACTTAATGCATTATAGCTGCTATGCGTGTATTATTGTGCTATGTGGTATGAGTTGATGAGACTATTCTGAATGTTTGTGCTCCTGTGTGTGTGTCTGTGTGTGTGTGTGTGCGCGCGTGCGCGCGTGTGCGTGTGTGTGTGTGTTAGTTGGAGCTTGCCCAGAGTGGGAAGTTTAACTCTCAGATCCACGTGGAGTTCACATGGGAGACACATTCTCAGGAGTTTTATGACAGCGAGGATGACCTGGATGAGAGGGTAAACAACAACAACAACAACAACAACATCAGCAACATACACACACAAAAACAATCTTATTACTAACTTTGTTTCTCTGCCAAAAAGCCTTTTGCAAAGTTTAAAGGGCAATATAGGGGGTTTCCACTGCAAATTTCCTCTACTTAAGAGAAAAAGGCAATACAAAAATGAAAAAGTTAAGAAAAAATTAGTAATTAACCTCTTGCTCCTGTACACATTCTTCCAGGTGAGCCCATTACCCAAAAAACACTCTCCACCGTCCTCCAGTGTAAGTGGTGGAAATGCCTTCGCTCGCTGGAGTGTAGTAAATGGTGCCAATGGTAATGCGGGAAGCAGGCCTTGTCAGACATATGAGAATCTAGACTTCTTATACAAAAATCCCCCAGCCAACAGCGCCCCCTCTGGAGCATCAATGCCGCCGCCACTGCCAGCTAAATCCATCCAGCGAGGTGAGCTACTGCAGCGTATGGCTTATCTGCATCATGAAAATGCCCTAACCATTCCTGATTTTTAATTTGTATTACTGAAGGGTTTAATCAGGTTGAATTCAGTTAGATTTGGTTTATGATAACATGCACTGCTGCAAAAAACGGTGAAGATACAATGTGCAGTGTTGCTCTTGATTCAATTTTTGACATTTTCTTCCTGTCCTCAGGTCGCTCAGACCCCCAGATTTCGGTCACAACACAGGAAGGCAACCCCCTCCCACGACGCTGCTCTAATCCAGCCTCACACTCCTCCAGTCCCCACACACAGACGAGACACAGAACTTCTTCACCCAACACAGAAAACCAAGGAGGTAAACCGCCGAGGTCTCCCCACGGACAGGGAGCTCTGCTGCGGGGACAGAGGCAGACCTGGGACGGCCAGCCTGCTGCTAGTTCTGGTTCTCAAGCCAGCGTCACGCCAACTTCCTCTCAGAGTCACATAGGGCCTGTCAGGTAAGACAGCATTGTTACATTTTTTCTCGTGAATAAATGATACATGTACATTTAACTTAAATTCAATGAATCGTTATTTTATTGTGTATGAAATTATTATAATGTTTACCAAACATTAGTTAATATCAGTAATACTGTAGTTTAGTTTATTGTTGACCACATTACATTTTTTATACTTTATGAAGTTGTTAATGATTTCCAAATGATTTGTAAACCTTTAAGAAATCATTTGTGTAAGTATATATGTAGATGGATGAGATATCTGTAACTTTTTTTAATGGATATTTATTGATATAAACAATATTAGTATTTATTAACCATTTTCACAAAATGTTACAAGTCATGTGTCCTCTCATGTGACTTTTCTACCGTAGTTCAGAGAAGACCACATCGTACCGTCGAACCAGCAGTGGAGGAGGTAACCAGGGGAAGTGCGGTGTGTTGTCTCCGACCTGTGTGGGCAGTCAGGAGGAGCTGTACTGCAGCTTAGTGGGGAATGGACCAGGCCTCACCCCAGCTCCTGCTCCTGCTCCTGCTCCTGCTCCCGCTCCAGCGGCGCCATCCTCACCTGCAGTGACCTGTGCCCCACGACCCCGCAGGAATGCTATGGTACAAACACACAGAAACTTCTGTTTATTGCATTCAGCTTCCAGTATCAGTCCACCATATCACAATCTTCAATTCCGCAGCCCTTTTTTCTGTGTAAAATCTGAAAAAAACCTGTGAGATTTCACAGTCGATATAAATTTGCTGTAGGCACACTGGAAAATATATTGCCTGTCTCCTCCAGGTGTCTGGCAGCAGGCCACATCAGAAGCGTGTCAAGGCTTTAGTGGACTGCAGAGCAGTCAGTTCAGAGCAGCTTGCCTTTTTCAAAGATGAGATCATTGTGGTCACGGCCACTAATGACCTCCACTGGTGGGTAAGTGAAACTGCAACTTGATTTCACCTTTGTGCCTTTTTCATTTCTGTGGCGCAGCAATGTGAAAGATTTAACAGTAAGTGAAATGTACTTTTTATATATGCTCACTTCATAATTGTTAAATTACTCTATCAGTTATGTGATTTATAATTCTCCCAAGTATTTAAATTTTTGTTTGTTGTGTCTGTTACTTGAGTTGCATTGTATAGGTTGTTACGCTAAGTATCTCTGTCTGTTTTGCTCTAAGCTTCTGTAACAAAGGAAGTTCTGGATTCAGGGATAAATAAAGTAATCTGGCTCTTTCTTTATCTAACAGGTTGGGCACATAGAGGGGGACCCATCCAGGACTGGGACCTTTCCTGTCAACTATGTACACAAACTAACTGACTGAATGGACATGGAAATATGGAAGAACTGTGTGCTAACACATCAAAGGAACTGAACCAGCATTGGATGCTTACTGGAGACTTATCGTCGTCAGACAGACTGGATTTTATTTACAGGAGAGGACATTATCCTGGATCTAACTCAACCTGGAGGGTTTGAGCAAACTGAGAATCTTTCCATGAGGATATACTAGCCAAGAGAGACCTGAGGATATAAATGGTACAGTTTTACAATTTTAACATTTACTCGTTCTGGAAACCAACAAGGGAACTGAAGCCTTTTAGAGCCCCATAAAACCCCTTTTTCAAGGACAGTGTTTCCCCCTATGTTGTTGTAGCCTTGTTTTTTTAGCTGCAGTTGTCCCTTTAACTTTTAATGATGCACAAAATTTTGCAGATGTTTAAATTGTCTAAATTGATGATCTAGGACTTTTAACTATTGGCGCGACGTACTTGCAGGGCAAAAACCCTTTAGGGCACTTTAAACTCATTAAGAAGAAATCTTCGAAAGAGTTGGCAGAGCTGTAAATATATACCCCGCCAGCTGCTGTGAATGAAGATCTAGCTTCTTTTTGGTCTGAACGTAAACGGTTCAGTCTCTAAAATCACAGTATACTGAGACCTGGACTTGAGGTTCGTACCTGCCCAGTGTCAGTTGCAGCCCGCCCTGGGACTCTGTGCTTGCCAGTCTGTCTCCACCAAAATGGCAAGCCTCTGGGCAAAGATGTGAAACTTTAGCTCAGCCATCTTGATTCTGGGCACAGCTCACTGGCTGCTAGGAGAGATCCAATTTCCTCTGGCTCCAGGCATCTGTCTCTGGAGAAAAAGGAATAACGACGGTGTGTTATAAAAAAGAGAAAAGACTCTCACTATTCTTCCAGGAAATAGCACTTAAAGAGAGCTTGTTAGTAACAGCACCCCACTGCAGTCATTTGTGTAGTGAACACACACACTTACGGTTGGCACGTGTGCATCACACAAGATATACACAAGCACATCGCATCTGAGATTTAGGAACCTTTAGGACTTAACGGAACTGCTCCACTTTTTGTACTAGTAACGCATTTTACAGCTATTACACATAGTTTGTTGTACATACTAAAAATATCCGCTGATGTACAGTATATATCACCTGTTTTCTCAGCCGTTATGCATTACAAAAGGATTGTTTATTACAGATAGTGTTACTTCATTTTGGTAATTTGAAGTCCTTTGATTTAATGTTGTTTGTCCTCTGTTCTTTGTCATTAGTTGTCTAAACGGCTGTCAGACAGAAAAAAAAACGAAAGGGACCAGACAGTTGCTTAATCAGTGTAAAGAGAGGATCTTGTCTCAGCAAACTGCAAACAAACACCGACAGTAATGGGTAAAGGTGGGCAGGAAGCAGGTGTTCGCTTCTTTTTAATCATTGAACAAACAACTCTGTTTGCTTGGTACTGTTTCTGACGCTATTGTGTTGTTACAGTGTTGAAAATTAAGCAAACAAATCATGAGACAAGCATGTTATCAGATAATTGTGAAGCAGGGGGTGATTGCATTTAAGTACAAATGTAAGTAGAAATTGTCAAATTTAAACAATAGTACATTAACTCATTTTAGTCGGTATATTTGTAAATACATATAAAACATGTTCAATAAAGTGCCGTACACTCTTTTATAGTGTAAATTAGGTGTTATTTTCTGCATGTGGCATGATAGGGTGGGCTAATATATTATGGCAGACGCAAAGCCATAGAGCTACAAGCCCTTAATGCTCAGCACAAGCACACATTGCTTAAATAATTCAGTGAGTGAGGGCGCATATAAAAGCTACTTCCTAGTGATGTGTATAAATGTGCATAAAACCTATTGTGACAGGGCTTAGTGGCCATGATTATGTTGTGCACGCTTAAACAAATGGATCACAAGTTTGTGTAAGAGGGTGATTCATAAAAACGGTGACTTATTCCAAAAATACACTAGCCTTTATTATAAGAAGTCCGATAATTCAAAATCAATAGACTCATGCTACTTTATAGCTGTAGGTTACATACAGGTAGATTAGGGATTTTTTTTTTCACAAACTGCAATTTCTCAAGAAGGACAATCTAAAAAAGACAGTATATCTCTTAGTGAAAACGGCCCCCAAATCCATAAAATAGCATGGTGAAGAAGTGACAAAATAGCAAGGCTATAGTATGGCGAAAATGCTAAAATTTGACGTGTCCAAAAAACAGCTGAAAACCACTTAGTATAGCATGTAGAGGCTTCTTATACTATAAAGTGTTGAAAAAACATCCCCCAGAGGCCTTAAAGCCCATAAAATAGCATGCTGAAAAAATGACAAAAAAGCAAGGCTATAGCTGTTTTTGGACATGTCAAATTTTAACATTTTCGTCATACTAAATCCTTGCTTTTTTGTGATTTTTTCAACATGCTATTTTATGGGTTTTTGGAATGTTTTCAATGTTTTTTCAACACTGTGTACTTTAACAAGCCCTTACATGCTATACAAAGTGGTTTTCAGCTGTTATTGGACATGTCCAATTTTGACATTTTCGCCATACTATAGCCTTGCTTTTTTCGTAATTTTGTCAACATCCTATTTTTTTGGTTTTTGGGTTTTTGGGCCTTTTTTTAGACTGTTTTTTCAACACTGTATGGTATAACATGCCTCTACATGCTATACTAGGTGTTATTTTTGCTGTTTTTTGGACATGTCCAATTTTGACATTTTTCGTCATACCATAGCCTTGCTTTTTGCTTCATTTTTTCAACATGCTATTTTATGGGTTTTTGGAATGTTTTTCAATGTTTTTTCAACACTGTATACTTGAACAAGCCCTTTAATGCTATACTAAGTGGTTTTCAGCTGTTTTTTGGACATGTCCAATTTTGACATTTTCGCCATACTAAAGCCTTGCTTTTTTCGTCATTTTTTCACAATGGTTTTTTATTGTTTTTTGGGCCATTTTTGAATGTTTTTCTAACACTGTATACTTTAACAAGCCCTTTCATACTATACTAAGCCGTTTTTGAATGTTTCTTTCAACAATTTATGGAATAACATGCCTCCACATGCCCTAAGTACTTTTTAGCTGTTTTTTGGACATGTCAAATTTTGACATTTTTGCCTTGCTTTTTTTTCGTATTTTTTTCAACCTTTGATTTTATGGGTTTTTGGGACGTTTTTGGGACGTTTTTGAATGTTTTTTCAACACTGTATGGTATAACATGCCTCTACATGCTATTCCATGTGGTTTTCAGCTCTTTTTTGGATGTCAAATTTTGACATTTTTTCCATACTATAGCCTTTGCTTTTTTTCAGCCTTCGATTTTATGGGTTTTTGGACCGTTTTAGAATGTTTTTTCAACAATGTATGGAATAACATGCCTCTAAATGCTATTCTAAGTGGTTTTCAGCTGTTTTTTGGACATATCAAATTTTGACATTTTTGCAATACTACAGCCTTTTTTTTTCGTCATTTTTTCAACATTGTTTTTTATTGGTTTTTAAGCCATTTTTGAATGTTTTTTCAACACTGTATACTTTAACAAGCCCTTTCATACTATACTAAGCGGTTTTCAGCTGTTTTTTGGACATGTCCAAGTTTGACATTTTTTGCCATACTATAGCCTTGCTTTTTTCGTAATTTTGTAGAAATGCTATTTTTTGGGTTCTGAGGTTTTTGGGCCGTTTTTGAATGTTTTTTCAACACTGTATGGTATATCATGCCTCCACATGCTATTCTAAGTAGTTTTCAGCTGTTGGAAAATTTGGAAAATTTTGCCATACTATAGCCTTGCTTTTTGCTTCATTTTCTCAACATGCTGTTTTATGGGTTTTTGCAATGTTTTCCAACGTTTTTTCAACACTGTATACTTTAACAAGCCCTTTCATGCTACACTAAGTGGTTTTCAGCTGTTTTTGGACATGTAAAATTTTGAGAATTTTGCCATACTATAGCCTTGCTTTTTTTGTCATTTTTTTCAACCTTCGATTTTATGGGTTTTTGGGCCGTTTTTGAATGTCTTTTCAACACTGCATGACAGC